>NC_142601.1:74684916-74931508 GCF_041222555.1 Hakea prostrata | reverse complement strand
TGGCCTAATGCTTTTCCAAAGAAAAATTTCTTCTCTTTTGTACTACTGGAATTGCTTGAGGGTCAATGTTTAGCTTTTGCTCGGCTACTTTTCTGTCTATTCCGGGCATGTCTTTTGCCAACCATGCAAAGACGTCAGTATTTTTCTGTAGAAATCTGGTTAGACTATTTTTGAACTCTTCTTCTTGTTTTGCTCCTATCATAGTTCCCTGATCTTCCCTTGAATTCAGCATAATATTTTCCAACTTTTCTACTGGTTCGGCTCTTTGCATGTTTTCTTCATCGCGATCATCTCTAACTTCGACCTCCATGGTAGAGCTTGTTTTTACTCTTTTTCTCATGTAATTGGCGTAACTCTGCCGGCTTCCTTTCTGATCGGCGGAACATTCTCCTATTCACTTTTTTGTTGGGAATTTCATCTTCATGTGTAAGGATGATACTATCGCTTCCAGAGTACAAAGGGTTGGTCGTCCTAAGATCATATTATAAGCTGACAAATCTCGGACGACCATAAAATTTGTTTTGGATGACCTTGTTTCTGGGGTATTCGCCGATACGAAGATCTAATCTGATGGTGCCCTCTACTCGGGTTGAGGTTCCTGTAAAACCGTATAAGTGCATCCCACAGGGGATCAACATTTTCTCGTCTAGCTATAATTTCTTAAAAGCTTCTAATGAAAAGATATCTGCTGATGACCCTGTATCTACTAGAACTCTATGGACCTCTGTTCCGGCCAGAGTGACTTTGATGACAAGGGCATCGTCGTGGGGAGTGTTTACCCCATGTTTATCTTTGGATGAGAAGGTGATCGGCTCTAAAGTGACCTTCTCATCTAGTTTCTCAGGCTCGGCATTCCCCACGTATCGTGCTTTTCTTTTGGCTTGTCTACTTGACTCCTCAGTTGGGCCACCGAACACGGTAAATATTGGTGGTCGTTTTTTATTGTCTCCTCCTTCCTGTGGTCGGGACTTGTTTTGGCGTCCTTCTCTGCTTGGAGATCTATGCCTCTTCCTACCCCCTTCTATTTGCTTTTGATCAGGTTGGGTAGGTCGGAGGTATTTTGTAGCTTGTCCTTGAGAGATGATCCTGTCAATTTCCTCTTTTAGTCGGCGATCATCATCGTCCGATGTCCGTGATCTTTGTGGAACTCGCAATATTTGCTTTTATCACGATTTCCTGGACGAGAATGTAGCTTCTCGGGCCGCTGGAGAATTCCTCGATCTTTAATTTGCATCAGGATTTCTGATCTCCTCATAGCCGGTGACCTTTCCCGTTCGGAGTCGACCATCCCTGGTCGGGTCTATGGTTGATCTTCTGATAGGTTGGTATTTTTCTTTGTATTTTCTTACCTCAGTGGTTGGATGCTCCTTCTTTCAAGATTCGATTGTTTCCGATATCTCCGCTTGTTTGTGGCATCGCTCTCTGAGATCATCATACATTTCAGGCATGTCAAGCAAAAGTCTTTCAAGTAGGCCTTCATGGCTGAGTCCTTGGTACAAGGCGTGGAAGGCTATCTTTTCATCCAGATTTTCAATCTGCATGGTCAGATTATTGAATCTCGCAAGGAAATCTCTAATGGACTCCGTTCGCCCTTGTTTTACAGCGAACAAGGTATCTTCTCTCTTTTTGGTTTCTACTCAGCTTTGGAAACACAATAAGAAAGTCCGACCTAGATGGTCGAAACTCTTTATTGTACCACGAGGCAGAGCTTGGTACCAATCTATCACTGCTCCAGTCAAGGATGCTGGAAAACTACGGCACATAGCTGCTTCATTGTGTCTAGAAGTAGACATGACAGATTTATAATGGGTGATGCGATGCTTAGGACACTTCGATCCGTCGTATGCCTTGAAGGTCGGGCATTTGAAACCTATTGGCATCTCTGCTTCCGAGACTCTTTTAATGAAAGGATCTTCTTTCAAAACGGCGTATAGCTCGTCTTTTCCAAGCTTTAGCGCTTTTTTGACTATTTCGTCAAAGTCGGTGATGCGCTTGTTCATCTCTTCATCCCACTTCTTTGAACCATTATGGTTCTTTTTGTCCTTTGAAGCGTTGGATCTGTGCTACTTCCTCGATCTTCGTCTTCGTCGACTAGAGGATTCTTCTCTGGAATAGCTTCTTTCGAGGTTTGAGACTTTGCTACCTCTCTCTGCAGCTCCTTTTGAGATCGTTGTATCTGGTCGATCACGGGTGGTTGGTCACTCCTGCTCCCTTCGCGACTTTTTTTTCTTCTGAGAATCTGTGTGGGGAGCAATTACGTGTTGCATGGCCATCCTGATCACTCGCTTAGGGATGAGATTTCTTTTCTCATCGCAAATTTTTCTTTTTGAACCTCCACAATTTGATGCATTGTCGCGTATTGACTTGCTTGAGGATCTGAAAGAGTTGGAGGATCTTGCTGAATCTGGAGTTCGGGAATTTTCTCCATTCCTGAGAGGTTTGGAATGCCCTCTAGGTTTCCTTGGCCGACCTCCTTTTCTTCGTCAGACCCATCTTCGATTACCAAACCTGATCTCGTCTTCATAATAGCTTTTTGATCAGAGTTTCCCACAGACGGCACCAATTGTTGATGCACAATCCTGTTCGTCCCTTCAGCCGGTTGAACTTGCAAGGATGAGCTCGACCGCGGAGGTCGAGTTTTCACCTCTGACGATCTAGTTAGGAATCCGACTAAGGAAGGCAAGAAAGTAATGAACAATAATAATACTAATAGTGATAGTTCTATTCAGCATACCTTTCTCTTGTGCTCCCTTACATATTTATAGACTTTCTACGTATGAGTTTGGATGGAACTCAAACCTTAGTAAGTCGGTGGTAATGCGACTCTTAGTGATTGAGTGGAACTCAAACCTTAGTAAGTCGGTGGTAATGCGAATCTTAGTGATTGAGTACTACTTGAATACGAATAGTTGAATTCTATTGGCATGCTATTCTTCTTGGAGTACGATTCATTGCTTTACCGACCTTACTTGGTCCTGTTCGGATTTGTCCGACCTGATTGGTCTACCCGATCTGATTGATCTTTCCGACCTAGTTCGGGTTAAACCGAACTGGTTTAGTATAGTTCATATTTCCCATTATCACTAGGAATGCAGCTATCTTTTGTGGTATAAATGCTTCCATTCATTACACGATGAATCATTTCTCTTTCTTATTTGTAGATATCCAAAATTTCTTAAATGCTTCTCAGGTTCCAGATCATCAGCAAACACTTTCCGTTGCAAACCACTTAGGAGATGTTTGTTGTTTTCAAGTTTTTGTGGATGGTGCTTGGGAGAGCAATACAAGAAAGGGAGGGAGGAGCTGCATTCTATGGGACACCAATGGATCTTTTGTCGCCGCACAATGTACCAATGGGTTGGCCCCTCAGCTTCATTGATGGAACTTTCGGCTGTGAGAGATGGTTTAATTTTGGCACTTTCGCTTGGGATATCTCACATCCAAGTGAACTCCAATTGTCTCCCGGCTGTTTTGGGACTTCAAGGATTTAGTGCTTCCTTAGATTGGTCTAGTATTAGTCTTATTTCTGAGATTCAGCGGATTGTCATGAGTCTTAATGTAGTTATCTTCAATTTTGTTCCTAGGACTAGTAATGGTTTTGTAGATTTTCTTGCTAAGGGAGCTTGTCGTCTTTCCCTTTCTCGTTCATGGTGGAATGTCCCACCTTTATTTACGGTTGATGTATCTTTATTGTCTAGGTCTCCTAGCTTACACTCTTTTACTTAATGATATGTTTTTTAGTTCTTGACCGAAAAGAAATATATATATATATATATATATATATATATATATATATATATATATATATATATATATATATATATATATATATATAATGGACATCTAAAATCCATCACTTTTGGAAATGGAAGCTTGAAGGGAATTTTGGAGATAACACTTTTTGGGATACAAATAGGTATCAACCATGTAGCAGCTATTGGGGTAGAGATAAAGGAGATTTGGACAAATTACAGTGGGTTACCAGATCTCTCCTACGGAAACCAATAGCGGGGACATGGCCTTTTGGTGAAATATCTATGTTACTTAAGGTTGTTAAAACAACACAAACAGTAAAGTATGCTAACTTCCCATCCCCACAACTCCAACTATGCTTTGAAAAAACTGTTGAAGGAGCATCTAACTTAGTGGATGATTGTAATAGAACAATAGATCATATTTGTAAGTGTTTTCAAGTTTGATTAATGCATTTTATCTTTGTTTATCAAAAAAAAAAAAAAAAAAGATAAGATTAACTCCTAGAGTCAAAACTTTCACATGGTTCACACATGTAAACGACGATTACCAAAATTAAAAAAAAAAAATTAATAAAAAAAGTAACAAAATAAAAGTTTCTATTTGAAAAGCAAAAACTGCTAAAACATTTTCTTGGTTTAAGCTCAAGAACCTATTAGTTAATGTTTGAATACAAGAAATGGATTTAATAATTTATGATTTTTTTTGGGTACAAATGGGCTTTATTAAGCCGGAGAATGGGGATATTAATATGCCTCAGCAAGAGTTGAACCCACGGCCTCTTCAAGAGGTGCTGGTCTCACCACTAGAACAACTCTGCGTTAACAATAATGCTAATGTCCTATGTCGATTGGAAAGGTAGAAAGCATGATTTTTTCCCCCTCCTTTTTGAGATAATTTTCATTTGTACCTTAAATTTGGTTTAAATCATCTTATATATTATTATCAAAATATTTTTGTAGATTTTTTATTTCTTTTTTTTTTTCAAGCCAGTAGGATGTTTAATTAGAAACTTATTCCACCATCAAATTATTGGTACCTCACGCATCCTTTGTTCAAGATCTGAATAAGAAAGAAGAAAAGAAAGAAAAAAAAAATCTCTCTTAAACAACAGACAAGAAAAGAAAAAACATTCAAAAGATGTATGGACATCATGAATTCATGAGTTGTCTTTTATTAAACTTTTTGAACACTAGGAAAGTTAAATAGAAAATAATATCATTTTATCTCTAGTGAATATCACTTGGATCAAACATTTTGCGGCATGGAAATGAAAATCACCGTTGGTTTTCTTATTTTATATTTCAAGCAATGAGACCGAAGATTCTCACGGCTACCCTGGAAATTTCTACTGCCCTCCGACAAGTTGCTATAAGTTTCGTGTTTATAGAAGTTGCTATGAAGCTTCTTTGGTGACTTGACTTTGGTAATCTTAAATCTTCATTGATTGACGGAAAGTGATGTTGAAGCCATCTTATCAGCTCTTCTGACTACTTTCTCCAGTCTCATTTCAGCTTGAATGGCTCAAATGAATACTGCAAGGCGGAAGTACGATGACCGAGATTACGCTTCTTCTTCTTCTTCATCACCGTCTTCCACTTCGGCAAGTAGGGGTACGAGGTGTTCTTGAGCCATAGAGGTGAAACCCTGTACAGCACCACGGACAACCTCTACCATGCCTTGGAGGATAGAGGAATTCTCACTTTCAGAGGCGATGAAAAGCTCATGAAAGGCATGAAATTAAAGCACTCAATTGTCTCTGCGATCCACCGGTCCAAGATCTTCATCGTCATATTCTCCCAAGGTTACGCTTCCAGCAGATGGTGCCTCCTTGAACTTGCCCAGATTGCAGAGTACTTGCAAGAGGGTAACCGAGGAGAAATAATAATAGTGTTGCCCGTTTTCTATGGTGTATCTGCCTCAGATATCCGAAACCAGACTGATAGATTTGAGATTGCCTTTCAACACTACCAGGAGGAGAGATTCGACACGAATACCGTAGAGGGATGGAAGAAGGCAGTGAAATGAGAGGATGGTACATACAGCGATTTAATTGGTAATTCCAAACAACACTTCTCTTAGCTTTCCTTTAATTAACCATCCAATATCACATTTTTAAGTAACGCGATGGAAGACTCTCATGGCTACCCAATAAATTTTTATTGCCTTACGGGAAGCTGCAAGGAAAGCTTCGTTCCCGAAGATGATTGGTAGCTGCTGCCTGCTGCTGTGAAGCTTCATGCTGACTTGACTTGGGTGATCTTAAATGTTGAATGATTAACGGAGGGAGATGTTGAAGCCATCTGATCAGTTCTTTTGTTCTTCCGAGCCGACTACCTTCTTCTCATGAATCATCTCTCATCTCAGCTTAAGAGGAAGGAAATGATAACTGCAAAGGGGAAGTACGACCATCGAGACTACGCTTCTTCTTCTTCTTCTTCTTCTTCATCACCGTCTCCCGCTTCGGCAAGTAGGGAGCACGACGTGTTCTTGAGCTTTGCAGGTCTGGATACCCGCCGTAACATCACTAGCGACCTCTTCCAAGCCTTGAAGGATAGAGGAATTCTCACTTACTTAGACCAAGATGGACTGCTCCTCGGAAATCAAATGTGGCAGTCACTGATTTCAGCGATCCACCGGTCCAAGATCTTCATCGTCATATTCTCCCACGGTTACGCTTTCAGCGCATGGTGCCTCAATGAACTTGCCCAGATTGCAGAGTTCTTGCAAAAGGGTAACCGAGGAGAAATAATAGTGTTGCCCGTTTTCTGTGGTGTATCTCCCTCAGATGTCCGAAACCAGACTGGTAGCTTTGAGATTGCCTTTCAACACCTCCAGAAGAGTTGCGACACCGAAACTTTAGAGGAATGGAAGAAGGCTCTGAGAGTGGTCGGTGAATTGAGAGGATGGTACATACAGGGATTTATTGAAAATGCACCGATGATACCGGGATTTAATGCCAATCCACCGTTGGTCAACTGGTAAGACTCATATTTCGTAGTAAAGAACAGCATATATAATATCCCACTCTATGTATAAAAAATCTCCAGTTCAACAAAAGAAAATTACATACAGGGATTCAATGGGTAATTCCAAACTACACTTCTCTTAGCTTTCCTTTAGTTAACCACCCAGTATCATTTTGAGTCTTAAAACGCCATTGATCCCGATTGGAATAAACCAAACCAAAGAAAAGAAAATATTTTCTTTGTTCATCAATGTATCAGCTACGACGCATTTATAATTCTCTGTTTACCGGTAAAGATTTTTTGTGTGAATCAATAGAAAGAATGCAATAATTAACACTAACGTACCCTTTTTTCCAATTCTAAGTGTCTCACCCAATCATGTCCAGTTCTTACGGTTTTTTTTCTTTTTCAAATCAACTTATTTTTTCCCCTTCTTGTTTGAATTATACTGCAGGGGAAAATCCGCAGGGGAATTTATACCGGTAATTGCTGAAACCGTTTTCCGTGATTTAGGAAATATAAAGTTGAGATCCCAGACTGTATACAGAGAGACCAGGGGTTTCTCAGCAAGCTGCAGAGGCAATACAGATTTCGGGTTCGTAAACTATACTGATTTCGCCTTAATTAGAAAGACGTCGTAGCTTTGTAACACCCCAGCACTAGCACCAGATATGCACATATGTATTAGTTTGGTTGAGATTTTCAGTTTCACTAAGGGCTGAACAATTTTTTTTATAAAACAGATGGCAAACTTTGAACGGCATCAGTTTCAGAGCTACTTACGAGGTCTCTCGTCCCTTTCACATATTCATAAACCACCGTGGGCCAGACACCAAGGGCAACATCGCTGCTTTGCTTTACCGGGATCTCACCAGTCTAGGACTCAATTCCTTCTTGGACAAGAGGAGTATAATGCATGGAGAAGAGCTTGAGATGGTCATTGAAACTGCTATACGGGAATGTAAGGTTGGGGTGGCGATCATCTCCCCCGATTATTGCACTTCTGAAAATTGTCTCCATGAGTTAGCTATGCTTATGGAATGCAACAAGAAACTGATACCCATCTTCTTTGACACCAAAGTTTCTGATCTGACTATTAAGAGCAATGGAAGTTTCTCAGACGAACAAATGGATAGGTTTAGTTCAGCCCTTAAGTTCATCAAGAAAAGGGCAGGCATCGAGTTCAATTCTAAAGAGTAAGCAATTTTCCTTTTCTTCTTTCTCCTAAAATATTAAAAACTTGTAATACTCTGATTTCTTGATCTTTTAAACATTTCTTATTTACTGGCTCCTACATGCATCTTTCAGGGATTGGCCTGATATGATAGACAGAGTTTTAGCAAGCGTGATGAACATGATTAACAAGGATTGGGAGATCAAAGAAACAGATTATCATCCGCCGCATGAGCTATTATGCTAATTTAAATGGATATTTACATTGATGTGGGGCCTTCATCCATTAGGCAGTATGGAGTTTGCCACCCTTTCTCTTCAGAGATTACAGACCAAGCCCAATATGTAGAGGAACTAATGGGATCACACTAGAAATATTGATACAATTTTGCTATGATTTAGTCTATAAGAGTACTATGTAAGGTTTTTATTGCTGGATTTATTTGTCCATCTAGTCAGGTTGGGTCTAGTTAATTTTTAGTTGGATATTTGATATGTTTTGATTAAATGATTTTCTTACCTACAACACCTTCTTTTGAATCGTATTTCATTCATTCTACAAGTATAATGTCTAATTGTATTATTTTAATAATATTGAATGTGGTATTGTCAGATTTTAGAAGAGAAGGGGAATGAAAAAGCCAAAGCCATGAGACTAGGTAATATGAATGAGTGTAATAGTATTTTGTTTAATGGAGGTGGTGAGTGAGGGTAAAAAATCATCTGTTGTGCACAGTAGTGCAGCATCACAATGCGATAGGTTTGTTAATCTGAATAAATGGCTGAGATCGTAAGGCTGGTTTTTAAGTAAAAGATATGATTCCGTTTTGGCAAAACCCACCCATCTCTAAAACCACCCGGTTCTAGAACTTAGGGAACTTTTAGTAACGGGCTAGAGAACTGTTTTCTATGTTCTATCATTCTTAGAACACAGAAAAACAATCAAAATGCATTTGGCAATAGGGTTGTTTTGTCTTTCTTCTTCCCCTTTGCTCTCTGTAAATCCCTAAATGCCTTCACTACATCTAGATGGATCTCTGGTGATGTGACCCTTAAACTGGCTGATGCCACTTGAGTAGATTTTCTTCCCACAAAAATGACATTGTGTTTTATTACTATCTCCATCAATAGTTACACAGTATTGCCATGCTGGGTAAGTCCTCCCTCCTGCTGCTGGTCTCTTAGGCTTTTCCTATGGTTGCAGTTGTCCCCGTCCACCCTGTGAAGAACCAGCTCCACTTTGAATCCCACTAGCATACATGATGACAGTTGCATTCAAAATGATTGCATAAGTCACTAAACAACACCAAAATAATTTTCTCTATAGAAATAAACAATCGTGTACAATGTGCCTAAATGTATAACTAGCAATTCTTCATTTAATTTTAAATATAAAAGAAATTTTTACAATTTTTTGGGCAAAAAAATAAGTTGTCCATATCAAAACCGGCGATGAAGCCACACGGCAACACTTAAGTAATACTTACATAATTATTCCATAATTTTCAAAACATTTTCCCCCATTTTCCCCTATTTTCTCCATTTTTTCATAATTAATAATATTTTTATTAATATTTTAATAATTTTTGAAAAATAAAATAATTATTTATTTGGTGAAAAAATATTTTGACTCCGTGAATCCGTAGATCAACTCATGGAGTTCTACATATGTTTTTTCTATCATCATACAACAGATATATCACTTAAAAAGTAAGCATTTTTAATGTAAAAAATACAATTTTTTACTTCCAAAAATAAAAAATAAATAAATTACTTGTGAAAAAATTTTCGACTCCGTGAGCTCGTAGGTTTGTTCACGGCATTAAACATATTTTAATTTCATAACCATCCAACAACATTATGACATGCATTTTGTGAAAAAATAGTTGGAGAAGAATGGTTACATGTAAGACGAAAAAACTCACAGATCTATGCGAAATCCCTCTTGATTGATAGAAATAACGTGATATCCTGCAATAAAGATACAAGATGTACTTGTAGATGTCAAAGATCAGACCAAAATATGGTAAAAAGTGCAAGAAATAGGAGAGAGAGAGAGAGAGAGAGAGAGAGAGAGAGAGAGAGAGAGAGAGAGAGAGACTATGTGGAAGTTTGGAGAAGAGAGAGAAAATATAAAAAATCAAATTGAAATTCGGTCGAAAATTCGACCGATATTTCAATATATCGTCGACTTAATGTATAAGTCATTTTGCGAGGAGGAGTTGTGTCGGCCCCTAGCAACATGGTGATATATCATTGACACATTTAACATTGGTGTTATGTGAGGTATTCAACCAGTGGTGATTATTCCATAGCTAGTAAGGGTAAGCTGTTCAACCATTGGTGATTATACTTTTCTAGAGACAGATGAACTATTGGTCCTATCTATTGCCTAATTTTGGTTGGTCATCAAAGGCATATAACTGTAACATTATTGAAACTTCACAGCATTTAATCCCTTTTATTCTTTACTTGAGCCGGGTGAACTCCTGTTTGTATTTCTTGCTCGGCTCAAAGGAATAATTCATTGTATCAATATCACTGTTGAAGTTGATAGCATTGACCCCACCAGCCGATATATATTTATGTATTACCTGGATACCGTGGATCTGTCTTTCTTTCTCCCCCCCCCCCCCACCTTCTTTTTTGTTTCTCTTTCACTTTTTTGGTTATTCAATATTGTTTGGTCCATTTTGTTGGTGTGAAGAAATAGGGTCTTAGCTCTCTGGTTCTGTCACACCCCTGCCGGCCAGCCTCGGTTACCCACCTGACAACCCGTGGGTGCGATCCATCACAGGATCCACGGTTTTAGTCTATTAATAATAATAAATACAAATACATGAAATCAAGAGCAAGAATAGAGCAATAATTAATAAAAATGTTATAGGAGTCCAAATACTCCAATAAAAATCCAAGAAATAGCCAAAGGAAAGAATCAAGAATCAAATATAATATCGAGTTCAGCGGAAGCAAAATAAATGAACTTGATAATCTTCTCTTTGGTTTTCTTTTCTAAATCTAAAAACTAGTTTTCTAAATTAGCAAGTAAAGATGTCATCTAATCTTTCTTCACACGATCATCAAAATCCTGGGAATCTGCCTCCGTCAGCCATCAATGGGTTGCTAAAAGTGCACACAAGCATCTTCAGGAGGCTCCATGCTCTGCAAGTCCATGTACCACTGTCTGTCTCACATCAGCTTCATACGAGAAGGCTCTTTCATATGAATCATCTCCAACTTCCGACGTTGAGCCACCATCTGTACAACTCATATAATATATATAATGAAAGGAGTGAGTTCTAACGAACTCAGTAAGGAAAGGACAATTCTCATATATATGTCAATACAATCCACGAATGTGTTATTCCCAGATTGACACTGAGAGGGGGGGTGAATCAGTGTCTTCAAAAATTCACCACAATGTGGCTGGGTCTACCAGACAGTGTACCACCACTCTGCAATCAAGGCACTCCAATATGTGCAACAAAGAAAAATAAACAAAAACGCAATGCACCAGAGTTTACGTGGTTCGGCCAAATTGCCTACATCCACGGAATAATACCCAACCTAGGGTTTCGTATATTACTCAATACACTCTTAGATATTTTGACTACAACAAACAGTCACAGAACACCAATCCCTGCTTTAGTCTAAAATGCAATTTAGACAAGGGCACCAACCCCAACCCCCTAGACAAGCTCCAACTTGCTAGGTCACAATGTAAACCAATAATTCAAGTTCCCCAAATTACATTCATGAGCTAGATTCTTCATCACTAAACATAACCTAGAAAATAATAGATAATCACTTGTGAATACGAGTTACCTCAACTTGTGTAAGATGCATGGTAACAATACTTGTTTCTTTTTTTTTCTCCAACTCTCTTTTTTTTTCTCTTTTCAATCTTTTTCAGTTTTCTCTCTTTAAAAAAGCCATACAACCATGTTTCCTTCTTTTCTTCTGCTGCTTCTTCTTTCTTCTCTTTCACTTTCTTTCTTGTTCAGCAAAACAAAAGACTTCTTATTCCCATACTTCAGATCTCCAAAGCCAACCAACGTCTTCTGGTTCGACCTCCACGCTATTCCCAAGCTCCTCAAAACGTCCTTACTCTTCTGCTGGAGTTTGCTCTCCTTTTATAGATTAATTTAACTCAGAGTTTGAATCAAACTCAGAGTTCTTATCTAACTTAAACAAGGAGTGTTTTAACGTACAAATCGGACTAACTTCGAGATCTCCAATGAACAATCCCACCGTTGGATTTGAAGATCAAGAAGTCTTGAAGCTCTCCTCCAAAAATCGGCTCAATCGAACACTGGATGACCATCCGATGAAGAGGTTGATCAAAACTGGACTCAGAGTTTGAATCAAACTCAGAGTTCCTATCTGACTTAAACAAGGAGTGTTTTGACGTACCAATCGGACTAAATTAGAGATCTCCAATGAACAATCCCACCGTTGGATTTGAAGATCAAGAAGTTGTAAAGCTCTCCTCCAAAAATCGGCTCAATCGGACACTGGATGACCATCCGATGAAGAGGTTGATCAAAACTGGACAGAGACCCTCAAAAACGGGATTCTTGAGTTTTCTTTATTTGAATTGGATTCTTTCTCTCGGAACCTTTTTGTGTGTTGCTGTACCATATCAAAACCCACTTAAGTTGCCAACAATGACAACACCTTCATTTTAGGCCAATGGAACAACACCACGAATGTATATATGAAATGATATGGATGATATGCAGAAATATGAATGCTACTAAGATCTAACTATGCAAGTCTCTAATAGCTGACATGCTTTAAGATATACACCAGCCAAGATATCTCAATGGAATACCTCCTCCATCACAACTACACTACATCACTCTTTATCATACCATGAACAGTTGTGCAATATCATAAAAGATGAAGTACATCAAAGAACACCACTAACAGCAAGTATACAATAAGATTCACATGCTTTATACAATTACAGCAAGTTACATGATCAAAGAATAGTAAATAGAACAGTTGAATTATCATGTGTATGTAATTGCATATAAATAAGAATGCATGTCCTTACCTGTAATTTAGTAGAAGTCCTCTAACTTCAATCTAAAAACTATTATAAGACTTTTATTTGAAACAGAGAACACCTAGGCATAGGGTTACAAGAATGTATAAGAGTCAAGAGTCAAAACAAATCCAAAATCAAACCTACACTATCACTGGAAACCAGCCGGTTGCTTGTGGCGGTTGCTTAAGTTAAGCGACCTCCACAAGCGACCGCCCCTGTTTCAGATAATTTCCAACTCTGAAAATCAGACTTTTTATCATCCAATTTCAATCCATTTTGGAATGATCTTAGTCCGAATTTCAAGCTTAATAGGTCTAGAACAAGGGGGTAACAAGAAACCCTAAAATTAACAAAGATTTATTACTCAAATCATTTCCCTTGATGGGATCCATCCATTAAACAAATGCGGGGATTCGTTTATGGACAGGATCTCATCAAGAACATTGAAAAGGGAGATACAACTAATCAATTGGGTAACCACTAACAAAATGGGGATGGGTTCATATCAATCAGAGGTTAAAAAGAAGAGAATGGCAGATGGAGATTCATTACCTTAACCAGAATTACCAAGAATAGAAGAGAAAAGGTTCCATATCATTAACAGCACTTTGCCCACCTTCTAGCACGTTTCCATTGCCGCCTAATCGCCCAAAATAGCAATCCCGAACATAATAATGCGTTAATAGGGCGAGGGATGCTATTTATAACGAACAAGGGGCAAAATAGGGCATTTTCCCGTAAGCAGAACCGGGCGGTCGCTTGGTTTAATCAACCGCCACTAGCAACCGCCCCCAAGTATATTGCTATACAAGGGTGCTTTGCTCAGGGGGTTGAAACACAAACACATTCTAGCCCTAAACAACACATGGGGGATGTCTTACCTTCATTCCGGACATCTCCAAACACCACATGCCTTCTACCGGAGATCCAACTTCCCAGTAAGGCAGATTGTTGATCAACAAGAGAATCCAGATCCATGGGTTCTAGATATGGATCATGGACTCCTATCTGGACACTCCACAAAATTAACCCGACTAAACCTTTGGGTTCTCGGACCTACAATACGGATTCCGAGTTAGAAAAACGGGGGTTGTTACAGGTTCGCTCCTAATCCAAGCCATGCACCTGTGATTAAAAAAGAGGTGAGATTGGGCCGTCTCTAAGGACGGGGAGCCACCTCCAATGATTAAGTCAGTCCTTGAAGAAGAAACTGTGAATCACTCCTAGAAGAATAAATGCTCAAGGAGTATGCAAGAGATTCATGGAGAGAATGTTCTTGGTGAACTTTAAGAGGAAAAGTAATGGCTGGAGAACCTCCTCTTTACCTGTGCAATCATCTACTATTTATAATGAACCTTTAGCCTTTGGTGGTTTCCAGCTATGATTTCGTCCCCTGATTGGAACGATGGAGATGGTCTTCTGAATATGAGGGCTTTTAGATGTGGTCAGCTAGATTGTCTTAGCCGTCGAAATGTCCTGTTAGCAGAACGCAGATCTGGCATATCCTTCTACTGATGTGACTGAAGCTCATAAAGAAAGGTCAATCAAGCCGCTGACTTAGGGCTCGAGGAAGGCTTGGAGTGTGCGAAGCTTCTACTATCCGCAGGGGATAACGGGTATTCTAGGTACATTCAATGCGAACCCACCATGTGGAGCTTTCTGCCAAGTCCCATGTTAAGGGGAAGCTTAATCCTCCTGTAACTTCTCAATAGGTGAGACTTCATTTGAGCCTTAAGGCTGAGAAGTGTCTGAACTATACATGACATTTGAGGCCAGTTCAGGAACCAGTTTTTTGGCCCATGAATGGTTGACAAATATGTTGATAACACATTTCATTATAGTTGTACAATCTATGTGTAGATATAATTTCTCGCAGCATTGATGAATATTATGAGATGTTACTTGATTCCTTTTCAAGGTAAGACAACAATAAGGTTGACTCATTGAATTATTTTAGCTGGTTTTCAGTGAAGATGGAAGGTTGAGCTGTGGCTATTCGAGTTTTAGGGGAAAAAGCGCAAGCATGGAGGACTTCTATGATGTTAAAATGTCTAACATACTTACAATGTATGTACCTTAAATGGAGGGCTTCAAAAGTTACCATGTTACAAGTCTTAGTGTCTCACCGTAAAGCTTTAAGAAATCAATTCTATCTAAAGAGGGTATTCATCTGATTTACCTCTTCAAATTCAACGTGAATAGAAATCTGATGAACAACAATGTTACTCCCCACCCTTCCAGCTCCTACAAAGAAACAGTATGGGGTAAATGTTACTGTTAGTGGATCATTGAAAAAATTTGTTTGATTTTTGGTAATGTGATCATATGCCTTGATATTCTGATTTAATGACTACCACATCTTATTTTAGGACTTAAAATCAAGGATTTGAGAGATCACTTTGTTATTGAGCAATCTGGATTGGCTGATACTTGACTAGTTTAGCTTGGATCAGCTGATTCTAGCTGAGCTCAGATTAGCCAAGGCCAATCCCAATGGGATCTTGACTATTCTTGATTCTTTCTTATAATTAATGATCTCTTTTCCTTAAAGTACAGGATTTTGGATTTTTATGATCATAATGTGTTATCTTGATAGGTCACGGTGGTTCTCGTGCGGCTGAATATTTGAAGGAACACATATTTGAGAATCTCCTGAAGCATCCAAAATTTATGACAGATACTAAATTGGCCATGGATTGCGTTCTAGATTTTCAATTCTATATGTAGTGCATTTTCTGCTTGTTCTACATCTTTATGCATATTCAGTTTATCCATTCCAGCCACTGATTTGGTGCTGGAAGCTGCACGATCGGAATTAGTAGAAGATATATACATTGCCTTGGAACAAATAAAAACTGATGGAAAATAGTATCTTATCTTGTCCTTCTCTCTCATACTCTCTCTGTTCTTACATTTCACAAGGCAGAGAAGAAGAAAGAAGGCAAAGGATGTCCATGATGATGGTTCTACGGCCTCAACCACAGTTTTGGTTGGTAACCATCTATATGTAGCAAATGTAGGAGACTCACATGCAATAATATCAAAAGGAGGTAAAGGTATTCTGTTACTTTTAGATTTTGGTTAATCTGATAGCTTGTTATGTCTTGGTAGTAGCTAATTAATAAAGAAGCAATGTCCATGCTTTACTGGATGTATTTTTTGACGCCTTTATTTTATGGATAAGGTTTCTCCTTCAATTGAAGATTCATTATGCGATTATGATTTGATAACTCCAATGGACTCATGAACTACACCTCTGTCAAGTTGGAGAAAACTGATGTAGATCACAAGTCCCTGTGTAACCATAAGAACAAGCTCTGGAGCAGCTTAATGTAGTTGTAGGATTCAACTTCTGTAAGGACTAGCCTGGTCTGATTGTGTAGCAAATTTTCATTAGCTTGGATATGGTCAATGGTGCGTCACATAATGCAGCCCTAACCCAAAAAGCTGGAACATGAAGAAAAGAAGAGAGAGGAAAAGTGCTACTGTTATGGTTCTAGTTCATGGTGGTAGATTGGGCATGGGTCTATTGTAAAACCTGTATGATGCCAATAACATAAGTATCCCTAAAACTGTCTAAACTGTTTACCAAAAAAAAAAAAAAAAAAAACTGTCTAAACTGAATTTTCTAAGCAGCTTACCTATCGTACCTACCATGTACAGTATTGGTCACATGCAAAACTAGTATGTGATATATATGATGCCAACACATAGAACCATGATGCAGATTCATCACCACTGAAACAGGTCTCTTTTCCTAGAAATAGCCTACGGCCATATAAGTGTTGGGCATTTGATTTTACCTTGTAATGAGCCTCTCTCGTGGGCATGAAGGGTGAGGACTTCAATGGAGAAACAAGAGGAAGCTTCCATTACCCAAAATAAAAAAATAAAGAGAGAAGTTTCAAACTGATCAATTCAATTGTGGTAGAATAGGGAATCCAATGTTTGATAAAGATGTGATGGTTGAAGGAAAAACGAAATTGTTCCTAAATAGTTTGAAATAATATTTTTGAAGAATAAAGCAAAGTTCATTTAACAAAAGACCTTAAAATGACAACATCATCTTATTTATGTGGTGTTTGAGTGGAAAGCAAAGGAAAACATGATTGATGAGATAAACTGTGGGATGTTAGTAGTCAAACCTAATATGAAGACAAAATTTGCATTTATTTCTACTCATAAGGAAAAGGCAGATAGATAGAATAATTATCCTATATTCTTTATATATTTTTTCTTATTGTGAACCACAGGTTCTTCTCAAGGAGATGAAATTTCAAAGCATCTTGCAATTATCATTGGAATTTTGGCTGCAGTTGATCCGATCATCATTTTTGTTTCTATAATTAGCAAAGCCATTGAAAGGAATAATGGTATTGTCGTTTACTTTCTAAACATTTGTTTATTCTCTCTTCTCTTATTTCCATTACAAATTCATTCTTTCTAGATTGTAGGTGAAGATGGTAAATAATTATCAAAGTCAAAACTCTAGAAGCATGATTATGTCTGATTTTTCATTAAGTCATGATTAAATAATTTTGTAAATCCTAAACTAGTGGTATGGTATTGTGAATTTACAATTGTAACTCAATAAAAATAGAAAACATCAAAAAAAAGAGGGGGGGGAGCTTATTGTGAAATCATCATTTTGCTCTCTCTAAACATTGTCTTTTTCTTAATTTCCTCCTCCTTCACGGCAAGATCTCTTTTTATTTTTATGTTTCTTATTTTATTATGCTTCAATGGTAAATTGACAACAACATAGGTGTAGCATAGGAATCACAAAACTATTTAACCATGACTTGACGGAAAATATTAAAGGAATGTATCACAATGCAATTTCAAGTAACATTTTAGGGTGTCTATGTCAATTTAGCATTATTTTGGAGTGTCTATGCCAATTTGACAAAATTCTAGGAGTGTATACTTTTACCCATACATTTTGCTGTGTCCCTCAAATTTTTCCTAAGATTATTGAATAATTTATTTTGAAAACAAATAAATTTTTAAGTAATTAATCATCATTCAATCCTAATTAAAAGATTCCAAATAAAAATGTCCCAATTCAAAAAGAGTGAAAACCAAAAGACTGTCTTCTTGAGTAATAAAGGAAAACAAAACCTTACAACAAAATGAAGGAAAAGTATAACTAGAACTGAAATTTACTTTAAAAGAACACTCTTTGCGGTTCTTTTTTCTGTTTTTGTTTTTTGTTGCAGGTAGACTTTTTGCATCTCAGTTTGAGGCACATGAGACCTCTGCTCTAGGCCCCTTGGTTTTTTTAACCCAAAACTCTGAAACTCTATATTAAACCTTCCAAGCAGTCACGCCTGGAACTGTCAACAAAACACAGGGGTATGTTACTGAATAAAATGCTTGGAGAAAAAGGGATTCACTTGGTTCTCACCCATGGAGGAGTCAATCCCTTTTTGGACGAGATGAATATAATGCTTGGAGAAAAAGTTGATATGGTCATTGAAGCTGCCATACGGGAATGTAAGGTTAGGTTGGCGATCATCTCTCCAGATTATTGCACTTGTAAATATTGTCTCGATGAGTTAGCTATGATAATGGAATATAACAAGGAAGTGATACCCATCGACACCATAGTTTCTGATCTGACAGTTAGGAGCGATGAAAGTTTCTCAGACGAGCAGATGGGTAGGTTTAGTTGCACTCTTAAGTTCATCAAGAATAAGACAGGCATCGAGTTCAATTCTAAAAAGTAAGCAATTTTCCTTTTCTTTTTTCTTCTAAAATATTAAAAACTTGTAATATTCTGATTTCTTGATCTTTTAAACATTTCTTATTTACTGGCTCGTACATGCATCTTTCAGGGAGTGGACTACTATTATAAAAAGACTTCCTTTGTTCATCAATGTTTTAGCTATGACGCATTTATAATTCTCTGTTTACCGGTAAAGGTTTTTGGTGTGAATCAATAGAAAGAATGCAATAATTAACACTAACGTACCTAGCCCTTTTTCCAATTCTAACTTTCATTTTTTAACTTCACATGCATGCTAAATGTCTCACTCCATCATCACGTCCAGTTCTTACGAATTTTCTCTTTTTCAAATCAACTTATTTCTTTTCGTTCTTGTTTGAATTATACTGCAGGCACGAATGGGTGGAATTTCTACGGTTAATTGCTAAAACCTTTTTAATTGATTTAAGAAATTTAAAGATGAGGTCCCAGACGACATACAGAGAGACCACAGATTTCAGGTTCGTATAGAAACTATAGCTTAGCCTTACTTTGAAAGAAGTAGCTTTGTACCCCTGGACTAGCACAAAATTAGCATGCACAATATATTAGTTTGGATGAGATTTTCAATTTCACTAGGCACTAAACAATTTCCTCATACAACACCAGATGGCAAACATTGAGCTCATCCTTTAGTCTGATAGATGATTACAAGGTCTCTCGTCCCTTTCATGTATTCATAAACCATCGTGGGCCAAACACGAAGCGCAACATCGATCGCTTATTCTCTTCACTTTCTTCTCACCCATCTAGCACTCAATCCCTTTTTGGACGAGAAGAGTATCATGTCCGGAGAAAAAATTGAGATGGCCATTGAAACTGCTATAAGTGAATGTAAGGTTGAGGTGGTGATCATCTCTCCAGGTTATTGCACTTCTAAAAATTGTCTCAATGAGTTGGCTATGATGATGGAATATAACAAGAAAGTGATACCCATCTTCTTTGACACCAAAGTTTCTGATCTGACTGTAAAGAGTGATGGAAGTTTCTCAGACGAGCAGATGGATAGGTTTAGTTGCGCCCTTCAGTTCATCCAGAAAACGGCGGGCATCGAGTTCAATTCTAAAGATCAGTAAGCTATTTTCTTTTTCTCCTTTTTTTCTCCTAAAGTGTTGGAAACTTCTAATAGTCTGATTCATTGATCTTTTAGACATTTCTTATTTACTGGCTCCTGCTACATGCATCTTTCAGGGATTGGACAGCTAAGATAAAAAGAGTTTTAACAGCATGATGGCCATGATTTGACGGGGATCGGTGGATCGAAGAAATAGATTATTATCCGCCGCATCGGCTATTATGTTAATTTAAATGGATATTTACATTGATGTGGGATTAGGCAGTATGGTGTTTGCCACCCTTTCTCTTCAGAGATAACAGACCCAAGTACAATCAGGTATTTGATGAGTTGGATTTTCATTTTATTCTGCAGGTTTCATTCGACTTTGTAGGTTAAACAACAATGAGTAAGAACGACCAAAAGGAAGAAGACGACTCTTTTTTTCTTTTCTTTTTTCAAATAGATTTTGGTTTAATGGTTCATTGTTAACTGTGTGAACCGAACTGAGTCTGTTCCCACATAGAATTCGTTTTTCATGTGCAAAATCTACAATGAGGATTTAATCAAAGACCCAACTTTCCATCTTTACCATTCGCTGCTTGGACCAAGCAAATTCCGAAGAAGTAATGGGAATAGTAGAAATATTGATAAAATTGTTGCTTTGATTTAGGAGAATTTTTCATTATTTTAAATTGTTTGGTATCTATAATCAGTTTTATTTTTATTTAAAATAATATAAAAAGCGCCTTTATACCAAAAAAAATATATATATAAAAATTTCCAAAATCTATAATAGACTTTTTGTCTATTATGGATTATGGGTGAGAATGAAATTCTCCTCATTTATGCATATGTTTTGCTTGAAATTTTAAAGTTATGATCGGGAAAATAGGTAATATACATTCTTGTATAAAAATCATACTTTTTCCCTCCTTTCTCATTCTCAAGCCCTCACATCCTAACGCAAGAATGACTCTTGCTTAACAACCCTCTTTTCTCACTTCTCACTCTCTTTTGAGCTTCTCTGACTGTTGAGTGAGGAGAGGGAGAGAGAGAGGGCGAACTAAAACTAGAACAAGAACACAAGTTTTTCTTCTGTGGTTCTGTTTGCCTATGCCAACAAGTTTTTCCATACCCAATCTAGAACTCTCCCACATTTGCAGAAACTAGAACACAACAAGGTTTTCTTCTGTGGATTGAAAGCTACTTTATCTCTCAATGTTTGCTTGTTCTTGGGTTCTTTCATTTTTTCCACCGTTTAATGGGAAAGCACGAGCAGACTTATTAAGAGCTTGAGATCTTGGTAGAAGCTGCAATTTCTCCTCAAACATGAAATTATGTTGGTGAATCGAGTGAACAGGTAGTTCTGTACTACATACCCATTGAAATATGCCTTAGTTTAATGCCATTAGATTATTATATTAAGCTTCTGCCACCACAATTCTCTCTCTCTCTGCCTACAAGTTTAGCTGCCTGGGTTAGAATAGCATAGGATTAAGAGCAAGGTGTTTATAATGCACACAAGACTCCCAGGCGTGTCTGAGGCTGTATTGTATTTACATTATTGGGTTTTGAAGCCTTGTTGTTCCATTCCTCGCCAACATATTGTGACAATATTACATTTGACTTCGTCATTTTTTATGTTTAGATTTGCCCCAAATACACAAGTGGTTCTTAATTTGCTTCTAATTCAGATCATATGTCTCTTTGTTTTGTTTTTTAACCCCCCCCCCGGGGGGGTGTTGTTTTTATTTTTTTTTTTTTTTTTGGAAGTACTCCTATGTTACCAATACACTGTAACAATACTTCTAAGACAGCTGTCTCTACCAGATGTTCTTCTTCTACAGCTATTACTTGACAGAATTTATGGTTCACGAATACTCTGTAACTAACTTAGATCTAGAGTTTACATCTTGTATAAATACATCTTCTACTAAATGATAATCAGTTAGTTCCATCACATGGTATCAGTTGCTTTTCTTGCTCCTGCGAGCTTAGGATTTTCTTGATCCTGATGACTTCGTCTTCTTCTTCTTCGCTGCAATCTTCTGCTCTGATCTCACCGAATGTAGTTTCTTTGCTTCCTCTGAAGCTTGGTCCTTCCAATTATCCACTCTGGAAGGCTCAATTTGTGCCGTTACTTCGAGGTTATGCTCTTTACGGTTACATTGATGGTACATTTCCTCGTCCGATTTCCTCTTCTGATGTGCCTTCTGGTGCGTCTTCTTGTGAATCTTTGTCTGAAGATTCTGCTACTGTGCGTTGGGATCGTCAAGATCAAATTATTCTGAGTTGGCTCATCTCTTCATTGTCTGAAACTGCTGTTGCTCATGTTGTTCAAGCGGCTACTGCTCGCGATGCTTGGGATAAACTGGCTCGCATTTATGCTCCTTCTACTCGTACTCGTGTAATGGATCTTAAAGATCAGTTGTTTCGATTGCAACGTGGATCTGAATCTATTGCTGAGTTTCTTCAACATGCTCAGTCGATTGCTGATGCCTTGGCTGCTATTGCTGAACCAGTTACTGATGAAGATTTGGTTCTAGCTGTTCTTCGTGGTCTTGGTAGTGACTACAGAGATTTTGCCACTCCGATCCGCCTGCGTCAACCTCCAGTGAATTTTGTTGAGTTAACTAGCCTGCTTGTTAGTCATGAATGTTTTCTGCGTTCTGTTGATTCCGGCAGTCCCTCTGTTCTTACGGCACATATTGCTGCTACTGTCTCTTCTACTGGAACTCGTGGTTATCGCCGTGGTTTTTCTGGTGGTTTTCTAAGAGGATATTCTGGCCGTAACTATTCTGGCCGTAGTTATGCAGATCAGAATGCTAATTCTTCTAGATACAATTCTTCTGGTCGGGGCTCTCCACATTTCTCTGGTGGTCGTCGTTCCTCTGCTCCTCTTCTTCCAACACCTGTGCCTGCTTCTTGTCCCTCAAGCGTTTCTCTTGTCTGTCAGCTTTGTGATCAGCCTGGTCATCGCTCCTCTCATTGCCCTCAACGCTTCAACCATGCTTTTCTTGGTTTTGTTTCTTACTCTGCATTAACCTCTTCTTCTTCTTCCTCTGTTTGGCTTTTAGATTCTGGTTCTAATAATCACTGTACTGCAGATGTTAGCAATCTGGCTATCTCCACCCCCTACTCTGGGCCTGATCGTATTGTAGTAGGTAATGGTACTTCGCTTTCCATTGATCGTGTTGGATCTTGTTCTGTATCTCTTGCTTCTCGTACTTTTATTCTTTCGAATACTCTGTTTGTTCCACAAATTCATTGTAATCTTTTGTCTATCAATCGCTTTGCTTCTGACAATGCTGTATACTTTGAGTTTCACCCTACTTTCTTTTTGCTCAAGGACAAACAGACACATCAGATATTCTATCAAGGCCCGAGTAAAGATGGTCTTTATGAGTTGCCGTTTCAAGTCGTTTCTTCTTTCTGTTCTATGACTGCTGTTCGTGCTTCATTGGCTGATTGGCACTCTCGTCTTGGTCATCCATCGAATAAGCTTGTTCGTCGTGTGATTTCTTCTCAGAATTTACCTACCTTCTCTTCTGCTACTTCTACTTGTAACTCCTGTGCATGTGCTAAAAGTCACAGGCTGCCTTTCTCTATTTCTTCTACTGTTAGTTCCCATCCCCTTCAATTGCTTCATTGTGATGTATGGGGCCCTGCTCCTATAGTCTCTGTGGACAAATATCGTTACTATATTTTGTTTGTTGATGATTACAGTCGTTACACCTGGTTGTTTCCAATGATCAATAAATCTGATGTTTTCTCTATCTTTTCTAAATTCAAACTTATGGTTGAGAACTATTTTTCTACTTCTATAAAGAGTTTGCAAACTAATGGGGGTAGGGAATTTTTGGCTTTAGATCCCTTGTTACAAGCCTCTGGTATTTCTCGACGTATCTCATGTCCACATACTCAGGCTCAAAACGGTGCTGCTGAACGCAAGCACCGTCATGTGGTTGAGTCGGGCCTTACTCTTCTTTTTCATGCTAATGTTCCTCTTGCTTATTGGTCTTATGCTTTTCTGACGGCTGTCTATCTCTTTAATCGTTTGCCTTCTACTACTTCTTCGTTGTCCCCTCTTGAAACTCTTTTTCACACTCCTCCTGACTATTCTTGGTTAAAAGTTTTTGGTTGTGTTTGTTGGCCCTGGCTCCGTCCGTATGCTCGTCACAAGCTTAAACCTCGTAGCACACCATGTTTATTTCTTGGTTATTCTCTTACTCACCGAGGGTATCATTGTCTTGATCTTGCTACTAATCGGTTGTATGTTTCACGTCATGTTGTTTTTGATGAGCATTCATTTCCTTTACTATCATCTACCCCTATTGTCAATCCGGCTTCACTGTCTCCACCTTCTTTGTTTGACTCCTGGCTCTCCACTACGCCTGCTATTATTCTTCCTTCCTCTTCTTCTAATACGGCTCCTGCTTCAGCACATCCCAGCGCATTACCTATGGCTAATGTTCCCATTCATTCCCCATTCCATCCCTCAGCCCATGCTTCTCCTCTTTCTGTTTTGCCTTGTTCACATGCTTCTGACTCTTCACCAATCTCTCCTTTACCAGTAGCCCCTTCTTCTCCTGGTCTAGTGGATTCAATCATGCCTCTTTCACCATCTTTGCCTACAGTTTCAGTTCATCCAATGGTTACGCGTCGCCAAACTGGTTCTCTTCGTCCAGTTCAACGTCTCTCTCTTTTGGCCACATCACCATCTTCTTCCTTGGATGACATTGAACCAACTTGTTATACCACTGCTATGAAATCCCCTGCTTGGCGTTCTGCGATGCAAGCTGAGTTTGATGCGTTGCTACGCAATGGTACCTGGGATCTTATTCCTCCTGCCCTTGATCAGAATCTAGTTGATTGTAAATGGATTTTTCGCCTCAAACGCAAGTCTGATGGTACTGTTGAACGCCATAAAGCAAGGCTGGTGGCGAAGGGTTTTACTCAACGTCCTGGGATTGATTTTACAGAGACTTTCAGCCCTGTGGTGCGTTCCACAACAATTCGTTTGGTTTTGTCTTTGGCTGTTACTCATCAGTGGCCATTACTTCAATATGATATTCAAAATGCTTTTCTCCATGGCAATTTATCTGAGGTTGTCTATATGCGTCAACCTCCCGGTTTTGAGGATCCAGCAAAACCTGATTTTGTTTGTTGTCTCCATAAGTCTCTTTATGGATTACGGCAGGCGCCACGGGAATGGTTTAATCGTTTAAGTGGTTTTCTGTTGAGTTATGGATTCTCTGCTTCTCGGGCTGACTCGTCTATGTTCATCTATCGCAAAGACTCTGTGATTTTGTTTCTTCTGATCTATGTGGATGATCTGCTATTAACGGGAAACAGCTCAACTGCTATAAATCTTCTGGTTCGCTCTCTGTCGGTTGCGTTCCCTGTTAAAGCCTTGGGTGATTTATATTACTTTTTGGGTCTGGAGGTAACTCGTTCCTCTTATGGTCTTTTTGTTACTCAGAACAAATATACCCGGGAGCTTCTTGCTAGTGTTCATATGACTGATGTCAAACCTGTGCAAACTCCTCTTGCTGCCAATTCTTCGTTAACCACTGAGGGTGACTCTTTTACTGATTTTACTGAGTTTCGTCGAGTGGTTGGGGCTTTGCAATATCTTTCTCTTACACGCCCTGATATTAATCATGCTGTTAATCGTGTTGCTCAATTCATGCACCAGCCGACACATCTCCACTGGGTTGCCGTCAAATGTATTCTCCGTTATCTTAATGGCTCTTTTGGCACTGGTCTCATGTTTGCTCCACAGAATTCTGTTTCTCTGCTTGCCTACTCTGACGCTGACTGGGCTGGTTGTCCGGTGGATCGTAAATCAACCACTGGTTATTGTGTTTATCTTGGCAAGCATCTGATTTCCTGGTCTTCCCATAAACAGCGCACTGTCAGTAGGTCTTCGACTGAAGCTGAATACAGAGCTGTTGCTTCTACTGCTGCTGAAATGGTTTGGTTATGCAGTTTACTTCATGAGATGGGTCAATCCCTTGCTTCTACACCTGTTATTTGGTGTGATAATATTGGTGCGACTTACCTTACAGCGAATCCTTTGTTTCATGCCCGCACAAAACATATTGAAATCGATTACCACTTTGTTCGATCTCTTGTTGCTTCTAAACAACTTGCTGTTCGGTATGTTTCAACTGTTGATCAGATTGCTGATATTTTTACAAAGGGACTTTCTCATCGCCGCTTTGCTACTCTTTGCTCCAACCTCAGTCTCTGGTCCCCGGCGCTGAGTTTGCGGGGGTGTGTTGTAGAGAGTACTCCTATGTTACCAATACACTGTAACAATACTTCTAAGACAGCTGTCTCTACCAGATGTTCTTCTTCTACAGCTATTACTTGACAGAATTTATGGTTCACGAATACTCTGTAACTAACTTAGATCTAGAGTTTACATCTTGTATAAATACATCTTCTACTAAATGATAATCAGTTAGTTCCATCACAATTTCATTTTGTTTGCTCATCTTTTTTTTTTTTTAAATTTTTTTTTTTTAAAATTTTTTTTATTTTTTCTTTTTTTTTTTTTTTTTTTTTTTTTTTTTTTTTTTTTTTTTTTTTTTTTTTTTTTTTTTTTTTTTTTTTTTTTTTTTTTTTTTTTTTTTTTTTTTTTTTTTTTTTTTTTTTTTTTTTTAAAATTTTTTTTTTTTTTTTTTTTTTTTTTTTTTTTTTAATTTTTTTTTACTATTCTTGCTCTGTTTATTAGCTCATGACTATAAACCTAAGGCTTAGCCTTACCGTTCAATCACAATATCCTTGTTTCCTGTTTGTCCTTAATTTCCAGCAGCTTCACAATCTCAATTTTCAGTTTCTTAACATATTGCGAATTTTATTCTCTACTAAGAGGTTTTGTTTGGGCAGCCCAAACTCCAGATATGTCCTCGTCTGTTCTTTGCTAGTTCAGAATTAGGTCCAACCAGATATTCTCATGACCAACAACTACAAATGTTAATTGTTGATTTCCTCTTTAAGAAAGTGATTTTCAATACACCCTGTCATGCATTCGGGTAATAATTTTCTTGTTTTCATGTTTAGTTCTCTTTTTTGGGGTCAATTTGGAGAAGTAAGATTTGGTTTAATGAATTTCTTAGCAAGCATTTTAACCTCAGTTCGAGCAAAATGGAATATGAGAATGCCAATCCTTCAACCAGGTTATAGAACCTCAGTTATAGAACTATCCGAAATAATGTAATTGATACTTTCATTGGTTGGGAACTTGATATTCCCAGGTCTAATTTATGATTGCATTTGGTAATTAACCTATACGATTAATCAAATTGAAACAATAAAAGGAAACACAATCGATAAACCCTAACCTAGCCTACCCATTCGGTCATGTGAGATTTACCACAAAATTGGAAGCAAGAAGACAAGAGAGACAAGCATTTGATTACGGAGTTCGGTTCTTTCGAACCTACATCTTCGGGACTCAAGACTGGAGTCCGGTCCACTATAATCAATCAAAAATTACAGAAAACGGGGAAAGAGATAAGGTACTGATGTCACCGTATATGGCAACCAAATTTGCTCAAGTCATCATCGAGTATCCCTCTTTATCTGAGGAACAAAAGCCCTTTAGAATAACTCCAAAGAACATACCACAGAAGATAATTCACACAGCCAGAAACATAGCCAAGCCTTCACCGAAATGCCACAAGAAAGCCATCGAGTGTTCCTTTCCTTCTACTGAGCATCTTCTCTTCAGATGATACTAGGACCATACAAGAGCAAGGATCAAAGATGAAGAACAAGGTAAAACGATGCCATAGCCAGAATTGCCAGAGCTCAATCTGATTTCCCAAATTCCAGAAACCCCCAATTCGTTTGCTTTGCATACGAATGAAAGTGAACCGGCCAACTATGTCTTATACAACAAATGAACCAACTGGTTCAATAACAAACCAACATAGGAAAGGAAATACCCAGATTACCCTAACAATCTTTACCCTAACAATCTCCCCCTTAATCTGTAATTTCTAAACTATAGTAGACCGGGCTTCAACCGTCATCGTCCAAGTGTACCTGCACACAAAGAACAAAGAGACCACAGTACAAAGCGAATAACAAATATGCAAAATACCTAGACATGCACTAACTATGCAACACTAAAGGACTCACTGCAGATACACCATGCAACAAACTGCACCACGTAGAGAAACCCTAATCAATAACTCATGATTCACAACTCAACCAAATCAACATGGAGAGTACACATGCACACACTAGGCATATATCTCATAACAGAGACAAACAGAACAAGAGTCATAAAAAATTTGGGCAGCATCTCCCCTAAAACTGCAATATATGCAAACCATATAAACAAACAAAAGACATACCTGGACATCACCACACCATAGATAAATGAAAAACAAAGTATACAATCTCCACAAAAGGTAATAACCCACCACATAGACTTACTCATGCCAACCAAAGCATAATAAATATATAATTTAAACAAGTAAGACTTTAAACAAGAGACTAGTATAAACTTCAAGAAATCCATGGTGATATCCAAAACCAACCTAGATTAACAGAACTTCACAAACATCAACAGATGAACAACATGGATCCTGACATAATTGTCAATGCCAACACAGCCCATGAATATACACAAATGCTTAAAATATAAGCCAAGTCAAGTCTAAAACATATCACATGATACATAAGAGAAATTAACCAACTAGAGAAGAGAGATTGAACAATTCAAATATATAAAACATGACAAGTAAACATAAACTCTCCCCCCTCAACCAGTAGATCCCAAAACTTAGGAAAATTCCTAACAGATCCAAATACTTTCATTTCAAATTCTGATTTAAAAAAAACTTCCCCAAGGAATACAATCATGCAATCAATATGTAAACCACATAAAGGCAGATATAGGACACAGAAAATGAAATGAGAAACTAGAGGCAACTATCAACCTAAAAATGCAAAAACTCAAACATCAAGTCTTATATATCAATGCGAATGCTATTCAAATGAAATCACAACAGGATTCATTAACAAGTCATATTTTCAAAATCAGTTGTTAAAATGCCTAAAGAAGTTGCAAATCATTCTTTTTTCTACATTAAAGTAAAGAAAGACAACAAGTATCCAATTACCCATTAAAATAATAAAGAGAGTAACTCAGGATCGCAAACACTCTTATAGTCTTACATTTAACCAACAAGACGAAAATAATCCAAACAAACCCAATAGGCAATAATACTTCTAATCCATCACTGGTCTACTACCACTACTCAAACTAGGATCTCTTCACCCACTCACTACAAGTGACGAGCACAAGTCAACAACTAGACAAATCCAGGTCACCTAGAGTAGAAACCAAACCAGAGATAAAAGAAGTAAAATCAATAAGACTTAACAACTCTGACCTACAAGACCAAACTCAATGACCACATAAAAATCTGACTGCAAACAAGACATAACATAACCAATAAAACTGGTGCAAGTCATCTTACCAGACAACTCCATAAATCTAACAATAACTACTCTCACTCAAAACCATACAAGCTGACAGACCATATCCCCTGAAGTGAACCCCAACAACATGTGAGGACACACACTCTTGACAATACCTATGTCAAGACCAGCACCAATGCTGAACTGGAGAACAAACATCTCCCCCTGGAGACCAAACCTCTCCAAACACTTGACAACACCTGTGCCAAAACCAGCACTCATGCTGAACATGGAGACTATACCTCTCCAAACACCGGGGATACACCTAATGCTATACCAAGTGAAATAGGAATTTCCTCATGTGTAACCAACTGTACCAAACAGTCTCAACACCACCTATTACCACTCTAGCATTACAAAACTCAGTCAGACATTTATACCAATGCAAATAAAAGCATCCATGAGAGTACAAAACAACAACAAATACTTAACATGCCAACACTATCATAATTGGTCAAGAATTCTCACACAATAAGGCATATCTTAACCAATTTTAATAGAAAGCCTGGCACAAAACATGTTGTCTCAGATTTATAAAATAAACAACTTCCTTACACAAGCATATCACCTTAAAGATAAATAGACCACCTCCCTTTAACAAAGGAACAAAATAGGATAAACCAAAGTATGCATCCAATGGAAACCCAAATAACCAGGTCTTAAAACAAAGTACTACAACAAAAAGCACCTAGGTCATCAAAGGACCTCAAACATATTTAATTCACCAGAATTAGGCACATTATTGTTAGATGTCTCACCTTTTTGCAGTTTCCTCTTATATGCAAAACAATCTTTCTTAAAATGTCCCACCTTCTTACAATAAAAGCATCTCTTGGTGCTTGCATCAGACTTGTTATTCCCATTATTATTCTTGTTGTTATTTTCATGATTGTCAAACACTTTACCCTTCCCTTTGGACTTCCTATGTTTGTAAGAGCCCTTGCCCTTAACAAACAAATTATCCCCACTCCCTGAAGTATTTCCAAAAGTCAACAACTCTGATTCCCTATTCTTTAGAGCATCAATCAATTGTTCTAGGGAAATGTTTTGACAAGCATACTTAATTGAATTCTTAACAACAAGATAGTCATTATGAACGGAATTCAATAGGATGATAGACAGGTCTTGGTTTTCCAATTTGGTCTTTTCCCCAATACTGGCTAAGTCTTGAATCAACTTCTTAAACACATCTAGGTTCTTATCAAGGCTGATTGTAGGGTCCATCTTAAACCCATACAAATTTTCTTTCAGATAAATCTTATTACCTAGATTCTTTTTCTGGTAGATTTGTTCAAGCTTATTCCAAACCTTAATAGGGGTATTGTCATCATCATCCAAACACCGGATAACACCATCAGTGATGTTCCAGAGCATGCAACCAATTGCATTCTCCATCACTTCAATCCTCAAGACTGGATCAATGCTTTCAAAGAAAACAACTGGGTCATCTATGGATCTTAGGAGTTTCTGTTGAGCCATTAAAGCTCTGACCTTTCTTTTCCAAATCCCAAAGTCCCCTGTCCCATCAAACTTCTCAATGTCTACCCTGGAACCCCCCCCATAGGAGTATCCAAACTTAGGTAACTAGGATTCTCCCCTAGACCTACAGCTCTACTAGAGTCTGTGGTGACCACACTGGGAGGTGAACCCTCCCCTGATAGACTATATCTCTTGCTTAACTCCACTTTGACACCGGTAAATCTCACAAATCAGTATATAAGAAATAATTCAAACAATATTGATATAAGCAATTCTGAAAAAAAGAAGATTAAACTAATCAAGCATCAATTAATCACACTTTGTTTGCTAATATCATTCAAAACAAAAACATCAGCATTTATTTAATTAGATGTTAACACAACAGGCCAATACAAACCAAGTAAAGTGCCAATATTAACAACCTAATATAATAATGCAATTTTATAAAATAATATTCAGCAAAATTATAAAAATCAATGATTAATCAAGAATTAATCATCTCAGAATTATTCATCTCATACATAGACTTTATTCCATACATTTAATTAACAATTCTTCTCAAGCATAGGACCAAATATGATCAGGGGGCAGCGAAGCGGTATATGCAAAATTAGAAAATTAACAAATGTAAAAGCCTAAGAACCGTATGAGATCAAACATCACCTTCTAACTAAGCTAACTGGCTAACACAAGGCTAACGGTGGAGAACTAAACAAAAAATCAGATTATATATATACAATCAAATCCGAACCAGCAATGGTTGAAACTATACAGAACAAATGTATATCATCAATTCTAACCAACAGAGACAGAAGAATATACACAAACTGTATATGATCAAGTCCTAGCCATAAGTAGCAGCAACCGAAGCATACATAGATTATATAATCAGGAAAAATGATTCAATAATTTAACCTAAAATTACCTATGAGATCATATAAACCAATTAAGCATAAAACTCATACATAAATTCTAATTAGTCTCCACCGAATCACAAGAAAAAGAAAACCACCGAAACACAGGCTATCTCAGGCTAACAGACTAACATGGCTCTGATGCCAATTTGATATTCCCAGGTCTAATTTATGATTGCATTTGGTAATTAACCTATACGATTAATCAGATTGAAACAATAAAAGGAAAAACAATCGATAAACCCTAAACTAGCCTAACCATTTGGTCATGTGAGATTTACCACAAAATTGGAAGCAAGAAGACAAGAGAGACAGGCATTTGATTACGGAGTTCGGTTCTTTTGAACCTACATCTCCGGGACTCAAGACTGAAGTCCGATCCACTATAATCAATCAAAAATTACAAAAAACGGGGAAAGAGATAAGGTACAGATGTCACCGTATATGGCAACCAAATTGGCTCAAGTCATCATCGAGTATCCCTCTTTATCAGAGGAACAAAAGCCCTTTAGAATAACTCCAAAGAACATACCACAGAAGATGATTCACACAGCCAGAAACATAGCCAAGCCTTCACCGCAATGCCACAAGAAAGCCATCGAGTGTTCCTTTCCTTCTACTGAGCATCTTCTCTTCAGATGATACAAGGACCATACAAGAGCAAGGATCAAAGATGAAGAACAAGGTAGAACGATGCCATAGCCAGAATCGCCAGAGCTCAATCTGATTTCCCAAATTCTAGAAACCCCTAATTCGTTTGCTTTGCATACGAATGAAAGTGAACCGGCCAACTATGCCTTATACAACAAATGAACCAACTGGTTCAATAACAAACCAACATAGGAAAGGAAATACCCAGATTACCCTAACAGAACTGTCATTTCTAATTTTCTTTCTCAACTTTTCTAAATAGATTTCTTTTAAATAGAAATGTTCTTTTCACTTTTCTTCAGTCATAGAAGCAACACCTATATCTGTCTACCTAACTTAGTGACTTTTAAGTTGTTTTAAGACAGAATTTGAGGAAGTGATATAAAAGTTGGGCAAAAGTTCTTTTGAAGAATGTACAATATCATCAACAAGACTTTAGGCATCATCAACCTCAAGGACAAGATGAGATATTCAATTTTACACATTTTTCATTAAGAAACATTATAGAAAAGTCATTTGGGGTATAAAAGAAACACTTTCCTATTTTAAAAACAATGCCACCATATAAGTTCAAAACCCAAGTTTTGATCGTTATTGCTTATGTTAATTTACATAACTTTATTAAAAAATAAGTGGCTTTAGGCTAGCATTTTGAGAAAGTTGAGAAAGGAGAGCTTGATGATGAATTTGAAAGCAGTGATAGTAATGATGATGAGGTCTTGGACATCACCTATATGGTAGGTCACACAAAGCAATTACGATGGGAAGCATATGAAAAGAAATTAAGAAACAAATCATGGAAGTTTATTAGAATAGATGATGATTATATGGATATTTATTTTCCTTTCTAGTGTTTGATGTAGTTTTAATTTTAGTAGACATTACATTGAAATTGTAGTGAGTATGATTGTTTTTTTGCAAGACTCATAGTTTATATGAATACTATTTAGTTAATATTTTGTTTGATGCATTCTTTGTTAATTAGTTAATTGTTAATATTTAGATTAATAGGGTTTTTTTTTTTTGTATTAATTTTCATTGTCAATTTCTAACAATTATTTTCTATTTGACACCAAACTTATTTTTCATTCCATGATTTATTATCGATAAATGTCACCAAACCATTTTTCATTCATGTCCAATAATGAATTCTTGTACTTATTTCTTTTAAATAAACATAATAGAGAATGAGAATTGATACCAAAAAGAGCCTTAGTCTATAAGAGTCTATTGTAAAGTTTAATTGCTGGATTTATTTGTCCATCTAATTAGGTTGGGTCTGGTTAATTTTTAGTTGGATATTTGATTTGTTTTGATTAAATGATTTTCTTACTTGCAACCCCTTGTTTTGAACCGTATTTCATTGGTTCTACAAGTGTAATATGTCTCGTATTTAAATTATATTATTTTAATAATAGGGTAATTTTTATCTGGACCCCGAGATTTGGTCCATGTCATTTTTAGTCCAAATAAATGTACATTTTGCATCTGTCCTCCCTAAAGTATCTAATAAGATTAATTAAGGACAAATTGTGATTTTAATGACTAAAATACCCTCACATCTATTTTACCATAAGATTTGCATCATGTCTTCATAATTAAATCTAACGGTGAAAATTAAAAGAGATAGTGGTATTTACTCCATTAAACACGAAACCTCAAATTCCATAACTTGGTTTTCTATTAAATCAATTTGCCGTATATACTCCATAACCGTCTATAACCCCAAAAGGAAAAATAAAAGACGAAAGATGAAGAATCTGTTAGTTTAATAATGATAAAAATAATAATAATAATTACATTGAATTGAAACCCAAAAAGGAGAAAAGGAAGACGATGATGATAAAGAGACTTGGTGGTTGAAATGGGTAAGGGAAAGCTTTGCTTTGCTTTGTTTTTCTTGCAGTTTGTTTTCTGGTTTGGTTATATTTGGAATCTTCTTTTTTTTTTTTCTCTCAAGTTTCCTGCAATCGAGGAGGTGATAATGATAATGCAACAAAAACATTGAAGATGCCATCGGCTAGAGCGAAGCCACCGGAATATTCCTCCGGTTCCCAATTGCAACTGCCCATGCCAAGAAAGTGTCGCCTATAATACAAGTCGCAAGTGGGTCGAGTAGATCAAGAAGCTAATCAAATGGAGCTTCCATCTTCGTCGAAACAGCCTCAAAGAATCCAATAAAATCCGACGACACACCACTAAGTTCCGATGGGATCACATTCGAAATTGTGAGAAATTGAAATCCGGGTGTGTTTGAAGCAGATCCAAATGAACCGATCAAGGAAAGCCACTCCTCGGTGACTACAAATGTGACTGCTAAGCCTTTGGAAGTGAGAAGAGTGCACATATTTAGCATTGGATTGATTGTGGCCACGGCGTGGGTATGGTACTGCGACGACATGGGTACCTGAGATTCTGTCTGAGTCGCCGATAATCATTGCCGAAATTTGAGGTTCAAGTGTTCGGAGATTTGGAAGAAACTTCAACTACTGTGGTTGCAAATCTAGTCGTAGAGAAGATACAGCTCAGAAGCCATGAAAGTATGGAAGGAAACATGGAAATGGAAATGTCATTCAATACCATTACACATGATCCAGATGGATATGGTGAGAAGTTAGGTGTCAGTTGTCATTCAATTGTTATAATAATAATAAAAATTTGCACTTGTCCAAGGTTGACAGAGGTAGATTACTCAAAATCTTAAGATAGAATAGATGTGAGGGTATTTTGGTCATAAAAATCACAATTTGTCCTTAATTGGTCTTATTGGATACCTCGAGGGAGGCAGATGCAAAGTGTCTATTTATTTGGACTAAAAAAGATATGGACCAAACTTTAGGGGTCCAGATGAAAATTACCCTTAATAATATTGAATGTGGTATTGTCAAGTTCCAAAAGAGAAGAGGAATGAACAAGCCAAAGCCCTGAGACTAGGTAATATAAATGAGTGGAATAGTATTTTGTTTAATGGAGGTGGTGAGGGAAAAAATCGTTTGTTGTGCACAACAGTGTAGCATCACAATGCGATAGGTGTCTTATTTTGAATAAATGGCTGAGATCATAAGGGTGGGTTTTAAGTGAAAGATATGATCTGTTTTGGCAAAACAAACCCATCTCTAAAACTCGGTTCTAGAACTTAGGGAGCCTTTAATAACGGGCTAGAGAACTATTTTCTAAGTTCTATTGTTCTTGGAACACAGAAAAACAATCAAAATGCGTTTGGCAATAGGGTCGTTTTATCATTCTCAAGAAACAAACTAGTTCAATTTTTGTGTTTGTAAAAGCTTTTTGCAAAACAACTTTGATGTGTTTCATCATTCTCAAGATAAAAAAGTAACTCTCATTGGAAATGAAAAGGGATAATGTTCAACTTAAATTTCCTTTATACATTTTTCAACTCCTTCTTGCGTCCAGATCCTATGCTCCCAATTTGTTCCTGCCCCCATACACCCAAAACGATAGATTTGCACCATGTCTGCAAATTAGATCCTAACCCTTCAAATCATCACATGCCATAAACCCACAACTTAAATGTTGAACCCAATTTTTGAACCCATCATCCGAACCGATTTGACTAAAGTGAACCAGATTTATGGGTTCTAAAATTCCCAAATCAACTTACCAACACTAAGTCTCTGTTGTCGAAAATTTGAAATTCCCCCTCACAACGAAAGAGATGAACAAGAAAAAAGGAAACAAATCTAGGGTTTGCTGCCGATGTTCTTCAATCTAAAGAAGAAAGAAGGAGATTGTTGCCATGTTTTGTTTCAGATTTAGTTTGAGGAAGCTTCGAAAACGGTGAAGGAAATGAACTCAGATTGGATCTCATGCTCTCTTCACAAGCACAATAATTTACTAGTTAAGTTCGTTGGTTCAATTCTTCTTGTGGGTCTTTCTTTTCGTCTCTTCATCTCTGATTTGATAGGTTTTCACTCATTACTCAAACACTGTTGTTAGAGAGAGAAAAGGCTCATTAGGTTACAATTCCTACCATGACCCCACTTGTAGCAGCAAGCAAGAGCAAAGCAATTTCTGAGCTATTTTTCTTCTATTCAACAATACAAAACAGCCTTAGAGAAGCATACATAAATGGGACTCATTTCTAAGAGAGCATGACTAACTCATTGCTAAAAAGTCGGAAAAGATAACTATATGCAACTACTTCTAAGCAATAGAGATCAATAACCAACCAATACGTTACTACTTCCAAGCAATAGGTCTGAAGACCCGAAATCAAGGTAGAAGACAGTTGTAGACCCTCTCTATTGAACCTATAGGCTCTGACCTAGAACCAATGGAGATTGATAGTGAAAAATCCCATCTTAGAAACCTTGTGTGATTTTGGAAGAAGATGTAGTCTAAATGGGAGTGGACTTGGAAGATGGACCTTGAGTAAAGTGTGGACAACTTCGAAAGGTCCTATGGAGTCAGGTAAGATCCTTTCTTAAGTTAGTTGAGAACCTAAGTGAAGCTTGAGGTTGTTGAAGACCAAAATTGTGTAATTTTGGCCATGGGCATTGCTTGGTCGATCCCCTTGGTCGATACCATCGACCAAGGCAATCTCCAAACATAATTGTGTATTTTGGGAAGTTTTGGGTTTTGAAGTCCTATTTATGTGCAACTTTGGACTAAACCTAAACACTTTGCCTCTTAAATTTTGGAGAGTGTGAGAAGAACCCTAGAGCCTCCTCCTCAAGCCAAAGAAGATCCCCAAGAATCCAAGCAAAGTTCCTCCTTTGATTCTTCTTCTAAAAGGTTAGTATGCAATCCTATACTTCATTGATCTATTCTCTCTACTGTTTCTACTAATTGTTTTGATTGTGAGGAAGATTTTACACTACTGTAATGATCTAGTCTCTAATCCTCATTGTCTTAGAGTGAATCCCCATTCACTCTATGTTTTCCTTAAGCCATATGGTGTTATTCTATATTTTGATCTAGCATGAGACAATGATTTACTCTTACTATAGTTATTTGATTTCAACCTATGTTATATCTATTCCTAAGTTTTTTTCTATGCATGATCTATTATTCTCTTACCTTGTGAATGAATCCCCATTCATTCTAACATTTTCGTGAGAATCCACGGATTAAGCCTATTAGGTGATTTGTTGGAATTCTATTCCAATGGCTTTGTGTGATGTTTAGATTATCATAGATAGTCTCGATATGTTGTTTAGAATTCTCCTTTATTTCGGAGTGTTCCGATGTGATTTGAAGAGTTTTCGACCAAAGTTTGAAGCTTCTATCCGTACATAGAATGCTTGGTCGTTACCATGAACCAAGGCCATCGACCAAGGGTGTGCCTGACAGCAACTTTGCTATGTTTTGACTCCGTTTCGTCTCCAATCATTAGAGTTTGTCCCTTATGCTTTCTGCATGTTTGTTTAGGGTTATTTTTCTGATTTTGGACTTGCTCTCTAATATCTTTTTCGAAGTTTACAAAGTTGGATATAAGGTGAGTACGTTCATTCACAATATGCACAAATACATGCCTTGATATGTTAGGACTTATATGCATGTGTTAGCTACTGTAGTTTTACTTTTTCTATAAGGTCTTACTTCTGTAATTATAGTAGTCTACTCATGATATGATTTACATACCGTTATTGATTATGAATGATGTGATTGTGAGTTGGAGAGATATCTATGAAATCATGATATGATGTGATTGTCTAAGTTGTGATTGGGGAATGGGGAATGCCCTTTTAGCGTTTCTGTCATTGGACATCGGTGGAGGTGGTATGGGATGCTTTCCTATGGTGCCCTTTGGCGCTTTCCCTGATTACTTATTAACATACCTAGGATTTGTCTAGATGAATTTGGGTAGGGAAACCCTGTTATATCTAACCCTATTGGAAGGGGAATTGAGACCAAGTGACCCGTGGCAGCAATGTGGATTCTTAAAAGATGTGCATTAAAGCCATGAGAGGACGTAATTCACATTGTGGGGGTCATTCATTGGTAGGGTTGCACATGATAAGCCTGGGTTCATGGGCGCTCAAGACTAGTAACCAACCCGTGAGAGGACATGAGAGCTTCCCATTTATCATATGTGGACGGCCAATAGGGTTAAGAGTCTTCATGGTAGAAGGTGACTCTAGGGAGGGAGATATCTGAACAAACTGCATAGACATGGAAGGGGGGCTATCATACCGAAATGGACTATCTAGTGCACGGAAGGGAGATATCCGACTCCGAGTAGATGTGACTCAGTAGATGACTTGCATTAGGCTAGGTATTATCCCTGACAAGCGCCAGTACTCAAACCAATAGTGGTGAGCGATAGTGTTGACCTAAACCCCAGCCATGGAATGTTTGAGAAGGATGCAAGACCCAATTACCACCGAGAACCCAAAAGACGTGCATCAAAGCCGTGAGGGACAATGATTTGAGACCTACCCAAAGGAGTATGGTGTTTGATCTTAATGCGTGTCTGCCAATAGAGACCAGCATACTTAGAATTAGAAGCATACTTGCACACATTGTCTCATATCATTGCATCATGTTTGCTATGAATTGCTTGTAGTTGATTATTTTGAATTGAACTACTTGCTAAGTTCTTTTGAGCTCACCCTTTGGGGGATATGTTTTTAGGTTTTGTTGCAGGTACCAATGACTTCAAAAGTCAAGACATCGAAGCAACAATGAGTGACCAGTACTCTATGCAAGGTGTTAGCTATTACGAAGATAATGGTGAAGGTGCCTTGTGTGATTATGAAGCATACCAGGATTAGCCCTAGCTTGGAGCTAGTGCGACCGATTTTGATTACGGAAGTCCACAAATATGAGAATACTTTATTTGAGTTTAAAGAGTTGTATGAATAGAACAATTTTCTTTATGTTCTTAGTTTATTCCAATTGTAATAGCTTTAGACTTACTTTGGTTTGGATCTACTCTTCCGCATTTTGGACCTATAGAATTCTTTTCTACTACACTCTATAGTTGTTTTCTCTGATTATACTCTGATGATATTTCGAGATTATTTCCTTTGATTAATTAATAAAGGTAAAAATTGATTATTCCTTGCTCATGATTGTGTTTAGGGGTGTCAACGGGGTGGTTTCGTGCGGTTTTGGGCTGGGCCTAACGGTTTCGGGCTGAAAAACACCTAGCCCAAACACGGCCCATTAGCAAAATAACGGTTTCGGGCCGGTTTCGGTTTGGTGCGGTTTGGGTTTGGGCTAACGGTTTATATTCGGGTTGACTAACGGTTTATGGTGTGTAAGAAAAAAGAATAAGAAGAAACAATTGAGCATCCTACAGCAAAAGTGAAAATTATATGGAAAGCAAAGTTGCTATTGGTCAATTTCCATTAAAAAAAAACCCACCCATTCTATAGAAATCAAGAACCTAGATATTAAGTAGTAAAATGACTATTTGATCTTTGAATTCATGCTTAATTTTTTTAATTGTCTATACCAACTGCCTAATGGTAATATAATGATTCAAATACTATTTAATGTAAAATTACAAAACGGGTTGCGGTTCGGTTTTGGGTTGGTGTGGGCTCCACAACCCTTAGCCCAATTATGGCCCATTAAGGTTCGGTTCGGGCCAGTTCCTGCTATAACGGGCCGGTGCGGTTCGGTTTTAACGGTTCGGGCTATAAATTGACACCCCTAATTGTGTTATTGCATTATGTGGTTATATGGTTTCTCTAGACTTTACTGTGGGACTTCTGGAATCACACCTCCAGGTATCACGGTTAGGGTACTTTCTCATTGGAACGGTCCATTATTAGACATGGTGGTGCATCCATATGTATCCCAAAAGGGTTTCGTATTGTCTATATATTGTTCCAGCTCTTCCTTCTCCTCCTGAAGGAAAGTGGTCATCAACTCTGTAGCGGTGGGACCCTCATATCCAGGGCATGCATCTGCAATAGTATCAATCATGTGCCTGTAGCATGGACTCGCGTCGTGTTTGCCTGGAATGGATCTGTAATACATCCACTTTGATATTTCCATTTTAGCCTTCTTGGCCATACCTTTCCATGCACCACAAATCTTGGGTTGTTTGGCCCCCTTCTTGAAAACTTTAGGATCTTGCTCTAGGATCGGGTCCCCACGGCATGGATAATCAAATGGTGTTGGTCCTATTGGATCTGATGTACAAGGGGCCCTTTGACTCTGTGATCTGCTAAATATGCCAAATACACCACCCCTCCCCCCAAATTCAGATGGTCTAGCCCCTACAGCCCTAGAGGAACCAGCTCCTGAAGCTCTAGCTCTGGTCCTATCCTGCTCCTAATTGTGCAATCACTTGCTCTTTGCCATGGCCCGCCACATGTCCCTCTCCTCTTGATCTCTCACCATGTCAACAGGATCAACATCCTAATCATCATCCGAATCATCTCTGTATGATGACCAGTCCCCACACAGCATCATCTAGTGCTTTGTTCACTCTCCTTTGATCATCTTTCTTCTTCCCCTTCACTTTCTGTAAATCCTTAAGTGCCTTCAATACATCTGAATGAGCCTCTGTGCATGTTGTCACATCCTTCGAACTCCCAGTGATGTGGCCGTTAAACCAAATGATGCCACCTGAGTAGATTTTCTTCCCACAAAAATTACATTGTGTTTTATTCTTATCTCCATCATTAGCCACACAATATTGCCATGATGGGTTTGTCCTCCCTCTTGCTGCAAGTCTCTCAGGCTCTCCTTGTGGTTGTGTTTGTCCCTATCCACCCTGTGAAGAACCAACTCACCTCTAACTCACACTAGAAGACATGATGATTGTTGTCACACCCCACCCAGCCGGATTCGGTCATACCTGAATACCTGTGGGCGTGATACACTGCAAGATCTAGGTTTAGTGAAAATTCCACACAATATATGATATAGCAAAATCAAACGAACAAGAATAAATCAAGTTTCAGATATAAAATTATCAAAACCAAAATAATGGTTACAATCATCCATTACTTCAAATCAAAAGGTATAACATCAGAGCTTTGAAAAGAAAAGAGGATAGTTTTATTCGCAGTGGAAAATAAACTAAACTAATTCTCTAATGGAATCCAACTCCATAATAATAGTCTTAACACTGGCATGAAGCTCCATGCGAGTCTACACATTCTTCAGTCACTCCTTCAAGAAGATATATAGGCAATGAATCCTCCATTTGGAAGAAGTCGTCATAACATGTAGTATAATCTAATAGAAAAAGACATATAAAAAGGAATGAGTTCAACGAACTCAGTGAGGTCAACTCAACATCCTATCATGCATTCATTCACAAGATTCCACACCACACATATAACATAAATATCGATAATATAATTAATGACAATGATATGATATATGAATGATTATGATATTATGCTCCTAATTCTATCTTAAAGTCTCTATGGTAGACACACGTTAAGTCATACACTAGTCTTCTCTAGGCGGTCTCAGTCACTCTTCCCTCACGGCACTCAAGCATGTCTATTGGGTTCTCCGTCGTTGTTAGGTAAAGTTCTGCCAAGCCATGGTTGGGGATTAGGTCACCACTCTCTCACATCACCATTAGTATAAGATCTGGTGCATGTCATGGAATATCTTAGGCCTAATGCAAAGTCATACGGTCTCACACTACATATGGTCTAGATACTTCCCCTATGGCACCAACCAACTCGGTTCAATATCTTTTCCCACCTATGAATGGAATCTTCAATGGGAGGCATATGTTGGATCCCATTCCTTAAACCTGCGGTCATCCACATATAATGGACATGATGCTCTCCATGTCCTCTCACGGGTTGGTTACCGATCTTGAGAGCCCAGGAAGCCTTTATCTATTATATGCAACCCTACCTCTCTATGATGATAGTGGGCCTGTTTGGCATACAAGACCCAGCCACTAACATCACGGGTTAACCGTCTTCAATACCCCTGCCAAAAGGGCAATAGTACTCATGAGGTCACCTAACCAAACATTTATAGACATGCCCTAGGTATGTCAATCAGTAATTAGGGAAGTGCCAAGGCACCATAGGAATGTGTCCCATACCACATCCACTGATGTCCAATGACAGAAATACCAAAAGGGCATTCCCCATTCCCCAATCACAATCTAGGCAATCACATAAGGTCACTAGGGCAATGGGTTAACCCACAACCCTAGTAAGTAACATAGAATAAAAGGAGAAATTTAATTCAATATCATTCATATATTTTCATAACAATAATTTAAGTAAAAGAAAAACTCAATCCATTCAATCTCATCCATCTCATACATTCTCATATCACCATTCAAAGGATATTGAAATAGAAGACATAATCATAAGATAATACTCAAACAAGTCAAGATATCAATAATAAAATTTAACTAACATCATTATACATGTAATATAAGGTTAAATATATTCCTCACCTTTCACTTTGATCCTTTCTCCAAAGTCCAAAAATTCACTCCCACAAATTGGTGACTAAAGATATATAAACCTATTCATGCAAGAAAATTAATTATCACAAATTAGAGTCAATTTGGGTCTCAAAGGATATCCCAAAATCTTCCAACGAAAACAGAATCCTGACCACTAGTTTAAAAATGGTAGTTCTCAACTTCATTAGTGAATGGTCTCTAATTCGCCACCGATTTGAAATCTAATCAAAACGAAACATTGGGAAAGTCTAATTGGCACCAAAAGGATCCTACAAGTACCTTCAATTTGATCCAAATTAATCTAGATCAAAAAGCCCCAACTTAGCTCTCTTAAATCACCCGTGGGTAACTCGGAGAGTCAAATTCCGAAATCTTTTGCAAGGGGACGCACCATTACTCCCATACTCAAGGGACACATTAATACAAGAAAAAAAAAGCATCCAAGATACCTAATACTCTTCCTTTTCAAAATTTCAAAAAGAAGAGAAGAGAAAAACCTACAAAAATATGTCTAAAGAGAAGGGTTAAAGACAACTAACATTTCCTAATGTTTTCACGAAGATTCGGATCACAAATCAGCATTAGAAGGATGGAAACCTCTCTTCTCCTTGGTTTCTCCTCTTCCCACAGCCTCAACCTTGTTCTAGCATAAAGAAATGCGGTTACGGATGAGTTAAAACATAAAATAGGGCTTAAAACCCGAAATTCCGTTTTGCCCCGAAACAAAAAATGGGGTGGGGGGTTGGTTAACCCAACCGGCCCATGGTTGGACCCCAAACGTACTTCGAATTCGGTGATTTTTGTCTTGTTTGAAAGGTCTTTCAACAATCTTCGATTTGATACCTTATTTGCATCAATCAAATTCTCCATCATCGATTTACGGAAGTTCCAAAATCACCCTTCTACACCATTGTGATCAATCTTCTCTCTTCATTTGAACTCTAGGAGAGTTGTTGAGTATCACAAGGGTCATCCTCCAACATTGGTTACATTTCCAATCCTTTGAGCTTGACTTGAATGGCCCACAGTTGTTGTCGACTCGAGGTCCGGGTTCTCAATCCTAAAACCACGGGTTAAAGGGGTAGAAATACTGGGGGATTTCACATTCCTCCCCCCTTAAAAGAAATTTCATCCTCGAAATTGAGGTGCCTGGAGGTGCCAAAGAGGAGGATACTTCGCCCACATTTCATCTCTCTTTCTCCCACGAGGCTTCTTCTACTGTGGATTCTTCCACCTAATCTTTACCAATGGAATGGTTTGATTTTGGAGTTGCTTGTCCTTTTAGTCCAATATCTCAGTTGCCTCTTCTTAATAAGACAAATCTGCACTCAATCCTTTAGGTTCTTGTGGTAATAGGTGTTTCCGAGTTCTCTATGTAGTGACGAAGCATAGAAACATGGAACACACTATGGAGGGAAGCCCTAGCTTCTATCATAGCACAGTTTCCACTGATCCTTGGATTCCCTTTGAAGGCTAAGTTGTCTTCTTAGCAGTATTTCTTTAATTTGAAATTGAAGATTGATCCCGAAGGTTTCTTTGTGTCATAGAGAAGATGCCCCAAATTGTTAGTTGTAATCAAAACGTTATTTTGAAACGCATTGAGTTCTTTGTGCTGAGGGATCGTGATACAAAGAAAATTGCACCGAACCCATCGGTCCGAGTTCGGACCTTTTGTTCCGGTTAGACCGCTATTGGGACTCACCTTAACCTAATTTGAACTATCGTGAGGGCACCACACTTTTGCTACCAGTCACGAACAACCTCCCAAATCTTGTGGTAGGCGAAGCTAACTTGTAGGAAGCAACTATCGTCAAGGCGGAGAGAGAATCGTGCTAAGATCGGTAACTACCTGCACCCCCGAATATCAAGGGCAAAACCCTATGATCGGATGGCCATCTAAAGAGATCGAGAATTCACCCAACGATCGAGAATTTGAGGTAAAGTCTATATAAACAAACAGGTGATCTACTCATTCTAGAGGTATTTGAATCGTTTCCCAACTATTAGTATTCATATTTAGACTCTGCATTCAGCCAGAGCATTGTGATCAGTTCAGTGACTGACTTAAGCTTCAGAGGTGGCCTCCCGACCCCAGCGGTCGGGCCACGTCTAACCTTATTTTGCAGATCATCTTCATAGATCCAAAGGCTTAACAATTTCTAGGCGCATCATTTGGCGTTGTCTGTGGGAAACGCTTCAAGAAGTCATGGTAACCAGATCAGCTGTAGCTGCGGCGGCTCAACGAGAATTGAATATCCACCCTCCTGATGTGAATGATTCGTTGGATATTCCTGAAGGAAGCCGAGGTCGAGAAGTTCATGAAGATGGAGTAGATGGCAATGAACACGAAAACCATCCAAATTCTCTTCAACAGCAACTGGATCAAATGCAAATTCAGTTCTTAGAGATGCAGCAAATGCTCCGTACGTTGGTCAAGCAAGTAGTCGCTCCTCTGGCTCCTGATCAGGTGGAGGCCAGAAGACGTGAAAGAGAAGCAAATGGGCATATACCTCTCACACGAGCGCCTTCCAACAAAGGAGACAAACAATCGGCCGAAGGCCAGAATCCCCGAAGGCGAGCCCATGAATTGAGAACTGGGGAACTACCCAGGAGAGATGATCAGCATGACAAGCTGCAAGCTAGCCGAATTGGATCCATAACGAGATTGCTGAGAGGAGTTTGCACTCACTCTCCAACAGCCAGACGTTTAGGTCGATGAACCTTTCGGTTGGACAATGGACGATCGCTGCATATCGACCGGGAGCTAGCTAATATCAATCAAAGACTAGGGCAGCTTTCCTGAGGGAGAAGGACGGATGACATCTATTCGGTCATCAGAAAAACTCCATTTGTGGAGGCCATTTCATGGTACGAGTTTCCACACAATTTTCGACTCCCCACTTTCACTTCGTTCGATGGTTCGGGAGATCCCATTGCCCATATTAGTTACTACCAACAAACTATGGCGTAGCCAGGAAACTATGATGAAATTCTATGCTAAGTGTTTGGTTCCTCCCTAACCGAGGCAGTGCAAAAGTGGTTCTCAAACCTTCCTTCAGAAAGGATTGTCGATTTTGAGGAATTGGTCCAAAAATTTATCGGTCATTTCCAAAGTGGCATTTCAATTAAGAAGACGGAGGAAACCCTATTTACGATCAAGCGGGGAAGAATGAATTGATTCGGGAATACCTAAAGAGATTCAACAAAGTCACCATGGAGATTGAAAATTTGGACGAACAGGTGGCCAAAACGGCTTTGTTTACTGGACTCACAAATCGAAAGTTACTGGAGTTACTACTTCAAGACATTCCTACCACCTACTCAGAATTGGTACAGCGGTGTCAAAAACAAGCGAAGTGAACAGAGATACTTGACGCACGTCAAGGAAAGCCAAAAGCGCTCAGCAAGGAGCAGAAGGCTCCCAAACAGAACCAGAAACAAAAGCAGCCCATCCATGATAGGGCCAGAAAGCCATGATCGACTTGGAGATGGTGCTCTCCCGATTAAGATGATTATACACCCCTGAACGCTCCTCGATCGGAAATCTTGATGCAAATCAAGAACCAAGATATTTTGAAATGACCATAAAAAATAATAGCAAAAATGGGAGAAAAGAACATGAAGAAATATTGCCGTTTTCACAAGGATGACGGGCACTACACAAATGAGTGTAGACACCTGAAGGCCGATATCAAGAGATTGATAAACCAGGGTCACCTGGCCAGCTTTGTTAAAGGTCGAGATACAATTCCTAATCAACATGGAGCCTCCAAAGACTGTTCGGGATGTGCAATGCCTAATAGGACGGATAGCGGCTTTAACCCAATTCATTTCACAGTCGGGAGAAAAATGTTTACCTTTCTGTAAAGCCCTGAAAGGTTTAAGTGGAAGTAAAGAGGCTCGATGGACAGACGAATATCAGAAAGCATTCAAGGAACTAAAGGTCAGGCTCGGGCAACCACCTTTGCTCTCTCAACCTAAGAAGGGAGAAACCTCACAAGTATATCTAGCTACTTCACAATCGGCCGTAAGCGCAGTTCTCATTTAGGAAAAGGAAAAGAAGCACTGGCCTATATATTATGTCAGTCACGTACTGTCACATCCCGGCCTAATCCACTCAGGGGGTACCCTATCTGGATTACTCGGGGAAGTGATCCACAATCCCGCCAATCAAGTTAGGAACGATCATAGCCACTTAGCACAATAATATAATCAAAAGCAAGAACAATTCTTTGTATTCAAATAATTTAATAATAAAAGTCAATAAAGGATCTCAGAAGGATCACAAAGGACATCAGAGTGCGGAAAAGATACCAATAAAATAAATGACCAACATGCGGAAATGAGGTTGAAATTCCCTCTACAACATTAGCGGAAGGTAGATCGAATAAAATTAAGGGTTACAACCGGTTCCCAAAATGATAGGGGAACAAACTAAACTACGGTCTCAACAAATCAAATAAAAAGGTTAAAAAGGGAATGAGGCGATATCCCATCCCTAACACATAAGTGCAAAACCAGACTACTCCAAACAAGTCTCAGTCTCGGACTACTAGTCTTTATCAGCCTGTTCACCGTAACCAGTGTGGTATGAGTCACCAACTTGGTCTTCAGAGTGTTGACTGTCATAATCAATAGTAGTAGTACCTGCAATAGAGTCTAACAAAAGATGTTGCAAAAAGGAGTGAGTTCAAAAGAACTCAGCAAGGCAGTTATTCCATAAAACATAAGCCATATGATACAAACCATAACATGATGCAATATGATATAAAACACATGATACAAGTATGATTCTAACTTTATGAATGCTAGTCTCTAAGGTAGACATGCTTTAAGTCATATCACCATACTTCTTTGGGTCGTTAGTCACTCCCCCCTAAACCAATTCCGTATCTTGGGTCTGCCGTGGTAGTTGGGTAAAGTCCTCTCAAACCATGGTAGGGGATTTGGTCACCACTCTCTCACATCACCATTTGGTATAAGTATTGGCGCATGTCAGGATAAAGCCAAGCCCAATGCAAGTCATCTACTCAGTCATATCAACTCAGATCCAGATACGTCCATTGCTCGCCCCGGGCGATCCTTTCCGGTACCCTTCACACTAGAGTCAGCGTAATCCCAAAATACGGACTCATCAACCCTATTGGTCATCCACAAATAGTAAACGGGAAGCTCTCACGTCCTCTCACGGGTTGGTTACCGGTGCGCTTGTGAGCCCAAGTCTAGCTATTTGCAACCCTACTAATAAATGGCCCCTTTCAGGTATCCGTAGTATGTTTATGTCCTCTCATGGGTTGGTTACCGGTCTTGAGCACCCATCAAACCATACCCAACAACGGGTCGTTCGGTCTCAATGCCCTTCTGATTCGGGTCTGATACGATAGGGACATCCTAGCGAAACAACTAGTCAATCCTATGTATGTCATCCAATAACCCGGGAAAGTGTCGATAGGCATCTTCGGAGAACATCCCATACTATTCCCTACGATGCCCAAGGACAGAAGCGTCAATAAGACACTCCCCAATCCCAAGTTATACCTAAGCAATCACATACTCAAGTCCATCACATCGCATACATTTGATACATCATCATGATAGAAGTTAAATCATAACATCAAAGTGATCCATCATATATACAAGTAGCAAGAGTAATAAATCATTATAACACGAGTATATGAAATCACAATACTACTGTTCTAAAACATGTATAGCAGTCCTATGATATTCAAAAGTAATTAAGAGGCTCTGTTCACTAAGTTATGAGCATCAAGACATAAGCACATAGCCTATGTATTTATGGAGATAACCATCCTTACCTTAAGTTAAGTCGATGATGATCCAAGAGTCACAAAGGAATGATCCAATAATAGTGTTAAGAACCTAAACAAACATAAATAAGAGATTAGAGAAGAAATCGGGAAGATCGGAGGTCAAACGGGTCAAAACGGAGCAAGGTTGCTGTCAGCAGCATGTTTGGTCAATGCTCCTTGGTTGATGGCATCGACCAAAGAGGATCGACCAAAAGTGGTTTCGGACAGCAAGTTGGATTTTGGTGATTTGGTCCGAAATCGGTCTTCTGGGGCTCAGATCGATCCGAAACTTGGAGGGATGATTAATAACAATGTAATAACACTACCTAGCAAGTATTATCACAATCCAATGGTCCAAATGAAAACCCCCAAATTGAGGTCCTATGTTCTAAAGACAAGAATCCTAGCATTCATGAGAAATTGATGTAATTGAAAGGGAAGCTAGAGAATAAGTTGGGGAATGGGTTAGGAACAAGATTACAATCAATTGCAAGCCAATTGGTTAGGCTAATCATACTCCACATTTTAGTCCAGTATAAGAAATCAAGTTGTTAAGCAAAGAATCATGGTAATGCATATGCAAGGATCAAGATGCAAGTGAGGCATAGCAAGCATGAAGGAAAAGCATGTATAAATGGGAAGAGACATTCATGGCAAGGTGTTTGCAAGGTTGCAGCACCTTGGCCATCGTCTCATCAGTGAAAGAAGAAGAGAAGTGAGTAGAATTGTCACATCCTCCCAGCCGGTACCCTAACTGGCATACCCGAGAGTGTGATCTACAGCCCGAAGATCAGGTATCGAGTAATCAACCTCCCACATAAACAATAACATAATCATGAACAATAATAATCGATGTGTGAAAGATAAACCATAGATCCAAATAAGGAAAGAATGAATCATATATATAAATCAGAGTACTAAATATAATCAGAGTGTCTAAATCAAATAAGTAAAGTGAGGCGAAATCCCACTCTACAACCAGCGGAAATGTAGTTCTAGAAGAGAAGAAACAGAATAGCATCTAATCCCAATAGCAGGTACAATAGGTAACTAAATTGTTCTCAATCTTATAGACAATATCCCTATAACTATAAATCTCATAAATGGCACAAGGGCGCTTCCACTCTATGGTCGGACTAAGCATCGTACGGAGCATAACCACTCGCGGGATCTTCAGTGTAATTGTCGTAACCGCAATCACTTTCTTGGAGATATGCCTCTTCTCCTTGCGCTTCTTCATACGAGCAGTCATGATACTCAGAACCTGTAGAGTAGTCTAACAAACATTGTACAAAAGGAATGAGTTTCAAAGAAACTCAGTAAAGCAGTTAAATCCATAATAACATAAATGGCAGGATTACAAAACAAACATAAATGCAATGTGGTATGAGACAAACAATGAATGTATGAATCTAACTCTATGTATGTTGGTCTCTAATGGCAGACATGCTTTAAGTCATAGCACCGTACTTCTTTAGGAAAGTCTCATTCACTCATCATCAGTTGGTAATGGGTCCTTCATCCCTCAGGACATTCCATGGCTGGGGTATAGGTCACCACTCTCTCACATCACCATTGGTCTAAGTACCGGCGCATGTCAGGGTTAAAGCCTAGCCAAATGCAAGTCTTCTACTCAGTTACATCAAGTCAGATCTAGAAACATCCATTCCTCGCCCCTGGCGATCCTTTCCGGTATCCTTCACACTAGAGTCCTCCTAGTCCCTGACTATGAACTCATCAACCCTATTGGTCATCCACATATGGTAAACGGGAAGCTCTCACGTCCTCTCACTGGTTGGTTACCGGTCTTGAGCGCCCGTGAGCCCAAGTCTAAACATATGCAACCCTACCGATAAATGGCCCCCACAATGTGATTCCTGTCCTCTCACGGGTTGGTTACCGGTCTTGAGCGCCCATGAATCCCCATTGCTACCACGGGTCGTTCGGTCTCAATACCCCTCCGATTAGGGTCTGACATAACGGGACATCCTAGCCAAACACTACTAGACAGTCCTAAATATGTCATCCAACAGTTTAGGAAGATGTCCAGAGGGCATCTCTGGAAACATCCCATAATATTCCCGTAGTAGTCCTAGGACAGAAGTGTCAAAAGGACACCTCTCCTTTCCAAACCATACTTAAGCATACACAAGCATCAATTCATAACATCAAATATATGGTAACTTCATATATGGAAAGAAATCAATAATTACAAACAACTTGTATATAACTGGTAAGTAAATCATACATGAGTCAATTTAATATAAACAAGTAATGTTACTGATATTAAGACAGTACCACAGTAGTATAACATTGTAAGAATCTAATTAAAGAAATAAATTAACAAGATTCAAATATAGAAACTAAGATATGCAATTTATGTTGTTAAGGAAGTAACCATCCTTACCTTTTATAACTTGCAAAGGAATCTTAAGAAATCAAGTAAGATCTTGACAAACTTGAGAAGAAGGTCCTAAACAAGTGTATACAACATATTAGGAAAGATCCCTAACAGAAAAGATATCAAAACATCCAAAACAGACCAAATCTGGAGTTGATGTACTCATTGGTCGATTGGATTGGCACGTCCTCATCGACCAATCAATCGACCAATGGAGACAAGTGGCCTACAAAATCAGAGTTTTAAGAATAAAGAACCGAATTTGGTGGTTCAAAAGGGTACTAAACAAGGGGTAAACTACATTGGTAGTATCCTAACATATAGAGGACCTCAAAACACTAATCGAATCAAGTTTTCAAGTTACAAATTAGGAAACAAAAAGTTACCATAATTAGATCAATCATGGTTCTTGAAGAATTCAAGATACAAATCATAGACAAGAACAATAGGAGAATGAATCATTGATTTTGATAAAGATATCATGGAAGGCATACTTAGATCTTCAAGAAAATAGATCTAAGAACATAAATCTAAATAAGGAAACAAAACCTACCATAGACATATCAGTCATGATTCTTGAAGAAAGCATGGTATGGTAGAAGAGAAACAACTAGAGATTGATAGATCATGGATCATGTAAAGAAAACACAGCGATTGACTACTAACATGATCAATATAGTAGATCTAAGAAGATCAGAATTTAAATCAAAAGATGAACAAAGACAAGATCATGATTTGATCATGATTCCTTCAAAAGCTTGCAATGATCATGGTTAAGATCATCGCATTAGCCATTAATCCTTAGGAAGATCATGAGAGACAAGTTCAGAGATGTTTGCAACAGAGAATGCAGCATCTCCTCTACTGTCTCAACTCAAAAAGGAAAGAAAACAAGGATGAAGAAGAAGAAGAGAGTGTAAACATACCTTTTTGTGTAAGAACACGAGTTTTGACGAAGATCCGTCAAGATAAACACCAAGGACGCAAGGGAGATGACTTGCAGAGGTCTTTGGTTCGTTCCAAAGAGTTTGGAGGCAGAAAATACGAAGTAGACTCGAGATTGGACTTAAATAGAGCAAGCAAGACCTAATTACCAAAGATAGAACCCATTGGTCGATTGGATTGGTCGACGGTCCAGTCGACCAATGAGTCGACCAGCAAAGCAACTTCTAAACAGGGAATTGAAGGCCCAGATCAAATCCAAACCTAAAGGGGTTTTGCACACATACCATGTGACTTACCTAATAGGTAGAAATGCCTTCAAACCATGATAGACAGCACTCCAAGTCCATCAACTAATCCGATCTTCATCAAGATTCAGTTTCCATAAATAGAACCTCATCATCAACACTCATGGATTCAAAGCCAGACACCAAGTCCTCCACTGGGATGGCCCAAAGCTGACTTCTTGCTTTACTTCGGGTCACTGGACCTACAAATAACAAAGTTTTCGGGTCAAGGTTAGGGCTGGGTTTCACATTCTCGCCCCCTTAAAGAAATTTTGTCCTCGGAATTGAAAGCGTACATGTGCTTCCAAAGAGGTGAGGAAACTTCTCCTTCATATCTTCTTCCTTCTCCCAAGAAGCTTCTTCAGGGGTATGGTTATTCCACCGAATCTTCACCAAAGGGATGGTGCAATTCCGCAGCTACTTGTCCTTCTTATCCAAGATTTCGTCCGGTTCTTCATCGTAGGTCAAATAAGCACTAAGTCCTTCAGGTGCTTGTTGCAAAATGTGTTCCAGATTCTCTATGTATTTCCGGAGCATCGAAATATGAAACACATATTGAACACCAGCAAGAGGCGGAGGTAATGCTAATCGATACGCAACAGGTCCAACCTTTTCCAAAATCTCGAAAGGTTCAATGAAACGAGGGCTAAGCTTTCCCTTAACATTGAATCTCATCACACCCTTCATTGGTGAGACCTTCAGGAAAACTTTCTCTCCAACTTGAAATTCCAAATTGGTCCTCCTCTTATCAGCATAAGATTTCTGTCTTGACTGAGCAGACTTAATCCTTTCTCTTATCATATCAACCATAGTACTCGTAGCTTCAATCATCTCGAGACCTAAGACTTTTCTTTCACTTGTCTCACCAAAGACAAAGGTGTCCTACAAGTACTTCCATACAAAGCCTTGAATGGAGCCATGCCTATTGTTGCTTGATAACCGTTGTTATAGGCAAACTCAACCAAAGCTAGGTGTTCATCCCAATTACCACCCATATCCACCACACAAGATCCGAGCATGTCTTCCAATGTCCGAATTGTCCGCTCGCATTGTCCATCGACCGTGGATGATGAGCTGTACTCAAGTTCAATTGGGTTCCCAAGGCCTTCTGCAAACTATTCCAAAACCTTGAGGTGAACCTAGGATCACGATCAGTAAACAATACTCATTGGCACACCATGCAAGTGCGAACCACATTATCCACATAAAGCCTTGCTAGCTTATCCAGAGTATGAGTGATCTTCATAGGAATGAAGTGGGCTGATTTGGTCAACCTATCAACAATCACCCACACGGTGTCATTGCCTTTACTTGTCCGAGGCAAGCTAGTAACAAAGTCCATAGAGATATCCTCCCACTTCCAACTAGGAATAGGAAGGGGTTGAAGTAATCCAGATGGGGGTTGACGAACGGCTTTCACACGTTGGCAAGTCTCACACTTGGCAACAAAATTATCAACATCAGCCTTCAAACCAATCCACCAAAAATGTTCCTTCAAGTCCTTGTACATCTTGGTGCTTCCCGGGTGTATAGTAAAGACCGACCGATGTGCTTCCTTCAATATTTCCTTTTTAATTTCTTCGTTTGTGTGCACGCACGCAGTCTTCCTCTAAACAATAAAGCACCATCCATGGATATACCAAAGTCGGGGTCCGACTCAGATTCGAAGAAATCTTCTCAACTTTGATCAAAAGTTCTTGATCGTAACTTCTGCAGAGCAACAATCTTATCTCTAAGGCCGGATCTTGCCGTCATGGCGTAAAGAATAAAATCAGAATTCTCGGGGACAATTTCCAAATCAAAACTTTCAATAGAAGACCACAATGGTAGACTCAAAGCATTCAAATCCAAAGTCTTCTTCTGGTTCTTCCTACTAAGAGCATCAGCAACAACGTTTGCCTTCCCAGGGTGATACTGAATATCACAATCATAATCAGAGACTAGTTCCAACCATCTCCTTTGTCTCATGTTCAACTCCTTTTGGGTAAAGAAGTATTTCAAACTCTTATGATCCGTGAAAATGGCAATCTTCTCACCGTAGAGGTAATGTCTTCAAATCTTCAAAGCAAAGACAACAGTGGCAAGTTCTAGATCGTGAGTGGGGTAATTCAGCTCATAATCTTTCAATTGCCGAGAAGCATAGGCTATGACCTTGCCATGTTGCATCAGTACACAACCCAATCCAATCTTTGACTCATCGGTAAAAACTGTCATACCACCGGAACTATCAGGTATAGTCAAAACCGGGGCACTTGTCAATCTATCTTTCAACTCTTGGAAATTTTTCTCACAAAGCGTCGGACCAAACAAACTTCTCTTCTTTCCTGGTCAACTTAGTCATAGGAGCAGCCAACCGAGAAAAGTTCTCAATAAACCTTCGTAGTAACCCGCCAATCCAAGAAAACTTCTTATTTCCGTTACCGACTTCGGTCTTTCCCAATCAGCCACAACTTGGACTTTTTCAGATCGACACGAATACCTTCAGCTGAAACCACATGGCCAAGGAATACTACTCTCTTAAGCCAGAAATCACACTTGCTAAACTTGGCGTACAACTTCTTTTCTCGCAACCTTTGCAAAGTGAAACTTAGATGGCTCGCATGCTCTTCTTCGCTCTTTGAATAGATCAAGATGTCGTCGATGAAACCAATCACAAACTTATCAAGCACATCGTGAAATACTCGGTTCATGAGGTCCATGAACACCGCAGGAGCATTGGTCAATCCGAAAGGCATGACCCTAAACTCGTAGTGGCCATACCGTGTTCGGAAAGCTATCTTGAAGATATCACTAGACTTCACTTTCAATTGGTGATATCCGGATCTCAAGTCAATCTTTGAGAACACAACTGCACCTTTTAACTGATCGAAGAGATCATCAATTCGGGCAGCGGGTATCTGTTCTTGATAGTCACTTATTCAACTCACGGTAGTCGATGCACGAGCGCATACTACCGTCTTTCTTCTTGACAAACAAGACCGGAGCTCCCCAAGGTGATACACTAGGTTGTACGAAACCTCTATCAATGAGCTCATTCAACTGGTTTTGCAACTCTTTCAACTCAGTAGGAGCCATCCTATACGGAGCCTTAGATACCGGAGCGGCACCAGGGACGAGATCAATAGAAAACTCGACATCCCTGTCTGGAGGCACTCCCGATAGATCATCGTGGAAGACATCAACAAAGTCACGGCACAACCCCGACTTCATCGACTCTTTTCTCCACTTTACCCTTGCCTTCAGATGAAGCATTGCCACTAGGGCATAGACTTGCATCAGAGCAGACAGCACCCTCTTACAAACCCTTCTTTTCTCACCAAGAAATTCAAAGACCGGACTTCCACAAATATGGAACTGAATCTTCTTTGAGGAACAAAGAAACACAGCTTTGTGGGCTGTTAACCAATCAATTCCCAAAATAACATCGAAGTCCTTCATATCAAGAAGTACAAAATTGGCTTCCAAGTTCTTCTCACCAATCAACACAGGACATTTAACTAACCCTTTATCTAGTTTCACAACAGACCAGTAGGTGTACTAATCAATAAACAACTAGACAACTTCTCGTGGATTAGGTCAGTCTTCTTGATGAATGCGAGATGACATGAACGAATGAGATGCACCCGTATCAAATAAGACAAATGCAGAAATAGAAGCAACTAACAATGTACCCGTAATCACTTCATGGCTTGGATCCCGCTCAAAGACTGGAAATACTGAACACTCTACCAGAGGGAGGAGTAGGAGCACTCTTCACCACCGGAGCGGGCATTGGACAGGCCGCTTCGGACAGCACGAGCAAAATGACCAGCTTGCTTGCAAGTAAAAGCAAACAGATTGCTAGGTCCAACGGGGTAGCTGCAACAGGGGCTTTCGAACAAAAGGCCTAGGATTCGCATTCACAAGGCCTAGCACTTGCACTCACCGGTGGTCGGTTTCCGCCATACTGTCTAAACCGGCCGGCTGCTGAAAACCCGAGTTCTGACCTACACTCCTAGGATGAAAAGTAGGAGTGGGGTAGGGTGTAGGTCTCACAAAACGCCGATCATTACGATCCACCAACCCGGGGTTCCTTGGCTGCCGGGGCCTTTGCATACGAGCATTCTCCTTCTCTCGTTTCTTCCAACTTCTTCGAGTTCTCGCACCACTTGAGCATAGCTCACTATAGGCTGGATCGTGAGGTAAGCTTTAATGGCAAGGCGCAATCCTTTGAAGAACTTCTTCGCTTTGGCGAGATCGACCTTCAGAGAATCTGGAGCAAAGAAATGAAGCTCCTCAAACTTCTGTTGGTACTCCAACACAGACAAAGATCCTTGTGTGAGAACCATAAAATCGGCTTCCTTTGCATCTTTCACCGCCTCGGGGAAATATTTCAAGCAAAAAGCTTCTTTGAACAACTCCCAAGTTACAACTCCTGCATGCAAACCTTCCAAAACAGCCGAGTGGAGGTCCACCATGCATCAGCTTCTTGTTGCAACTTCGTCTCAAAGAACAGAATCTTCTCGAGCTTCCGAGCATTGCGGATGTCGGAAAGCCTTCTCCAACTCATGAAGCCACTTGTTAGGAAACAAGGGATCCTTGGTAACTCCAAGTGAAAGTGGGCACTTGCATCTTCGTAAAACTCTCCATCAAAGTAGTATGAGGAGTTCCAGCTAAACCTCCCGCATTCAGGATCTGCGGCATGAGGATTCACATTAGCACCAGTTCGAGTCTCATTATGTAGAGTCATGAAACACGCCAACATCTGGTTGAACTGAGCTGCTTGCTGCTGCATCATATTGCCCATAATATTGGCAATATCACGAAAGCTTTCAACATTCGGGGCACCGGGTATCTCATGGGTACCCTGATCAACATTAGGTATCTCACTACCTCCATGAGGTATTTCACCACCTCCCTGAGGTATTTCACCCTCTCCCTGACCACTAGATTCACCACGCCCATTTCTCAGAGTAACCATTCTGCAAAAACTGAGAACATCAAAATACCGAATTTCAAAGTTTCAACATAAACCACAAGTCCAAATGATTTGAAAACTTAAATCATGCTTAAATATATCCATATAGTCATCAAACAATAATCCATAAGGCAAAAATCACATTTTCCAAAAATTCAGCAGAAAATGAGGTCTTTGTGTCCATTGGTCGACTGACCCAGTCGACCAATCAAGACAGAATACGAAAATTCGCATTATAAGCCTCATTTCCACATTCCAACTTCATTTTATCCTCTTACAAAGGTGAGAGAGCTCTAGGGAAAGTCTCCAAAGGTTCTTCCAGGTGCTCTTGAGGTGTTTTGGTGCTTCAACAACAACACTTCAACACACAACCATCACATACAAGGTAAATCTTTCATTCTTTCTTCCATTTTCATCTTCTCATGCTTGCATTTCAACAAAACCATGTTTTGCTTGTATCCAATGCTAGAAATCATGCTTAGGAATACTTAGAAACATATTCCCTAGGTTTTAAACACAATGCCATGCATAGACAACAAGTTCTAACATATTGGTGTTCATCTCGCAACGTTTTCGTACCGAAATTGTTAACTTTAGAAAATTTTTGTTTTCTCACAAACCGCTTGAAATTTTCGCACGAAATCAAATGCTACATGCTCAAGATGATATTGTAGATAGGTCCATAAAATTTGATTTAACCAATTTCAACTTTTCAAAAATCCAATTTTGACCTAAATTGCAAAATCCCCAAATTTTCCTTCTTGCTGAATTTTTCCCTTTAATTCAAGTTTTCGATCGATTTTCTTCAAACAAACTTCATAGACATGAAATTCCAAGTATTGCGCACATGCTAGTATGTTCAAATCAAATTTCAAATTTTTGAAAAATTACGAAAATACCCTTTTGACTTAAATCTTAAAGTAGCACTAACTGGAAATGTCTCTTGTCTCTTTCACAGATACACACTATGCAGAGGGGAGGGCGAGGACAAGGTAGAGGTCGTGGTCGTATTGTAGGGGCACTTAGGGACAGAGGTCAGGTTCCTTCAGAGCCTAGACAGGAGGTTTGGAGACCGGACATGTTCGACACACCTCAGGCCGAGTTTTTGTACGAGGCCTACTTCAGTTACTGCAACATCGAGCTGAGACGTCTGCTTCACCTACGCCAGCTCAAAGTCTTTAGGATTCGGCAGAGATTCGACACGTTGCAGTGGACACATCTCTTCACTGAGGATCTGCCGGTATACCCGGAGCTAGTGAGGTTGTTCTTCAGCAACCTTACTTACACAGAGGAGGCTCGAGGTCAAGGACATCCACTTAGACTTGTCCTCAGGAGCAGGGTCTTCCAGACTCAGATTCGCTTTTCCACCCGATCACCGGGCTGAGATCTTGCAGGTTCCTTACTATCCACAGCAGTGTGTAAGGATACCTGCGGGAGCAGATTTGGACAGCTATCTGATGCCGTATGAGCTACGCGAGATATGCTCCACACTATGGGATAGTCGTCGATGCTTCACTCCGTGGACCAGCGGACGGATGACGGATTCTGCACGGATTATCGGTCACATAGTCGGCCGAAACATTATGCCGAAGGCCGGACATCACCATCGGGTCACAGTGATGGAGGCCTTAGTCATTTACCGCATCTACATGGGCTTTGAGATCGATCTCTCCTACATCATTCAGCAGGTCATGCTGGACTTGGTTCTGCGGCCTAGCATGCGGAACCTTTGCTATGGGAGGCTACTGACCTTGATCTTCAGGCATTTCGGGGTGAGTTTTGAGGATACACTAGTGGACACTGGTTCACAGGGATATGTCATCGGGACTCAGACCATTCGTCAGCTGAGACTGCAGCAGACTGTGAGATCTCCTGGTCCGGAGGGTGAGGATGATGAGGAGACAGAGGATGAGGATCAGGAGTCAGAGGATGGAGGAGAGGATATCGGTCTTGATAGTGATGATCAGGCCGGAGACGATACAGAGATGCACGAGGCTGGGCCAGTGCATCACGAGTTTCCTTCATCGCACTTCGAGGCAGGTGGCCCCTCTCATGTAGTTCCAGAGACTTCAGATCTTGGGGCATAGATGAGATCGATGACTTCCATGCTAGAGAGGATGGAGGTCAGACAGGAGCAGATGTATGAGAGGATGGAGTCACGACAGGATAGGATAGAGCATCAGGTGACTCAGCTAGCGGAGGAGTTCAGAGCATACAGAGATCAGAGGAGATCACCTAGATAGACTGTACCCTAGGGTTTTCATTTATGCATTTCAGATGTAATCGTTGTAAAAGCTTTTGAAATTAATGAAGTTCATTTTGTTTCACTTAATTATTGTATATTATGCACCTTTCTTTTATTTGCATTAGTGACATTTGTTTAAGTATAATTATGGTATGTTATTCGGAAATGTTCTGTTATGCTTCATCGGTTAAATTCTAATCCAAGTGTTCTATTATTCACTTCTAAGAGTAGAGGAGTCATTTTAGATCTATGACTCAGGAATGTTCCGTTATTGTCTTTTGTGGTTAGGATTTCCTCGAACCTTGGGCTCTGATACCAATCTGTCACATCCTCCCAGCCGATACCCTAACTGGCATACCCGAGAGTGTGATCCACAGCCCGAAGATCAGGTATCGAGTAATCAACCTCCCACATAAACAATAACATAATCATGAACAATAATAATCGATGTGCGAAAGATAAACCATAGATCCAAATAAGGAAAGAATGAATCATATATATAAATTAGAGTACTAAATATAATCAGAGTGTCTAAATCAAATAAGTAAAGTGAGGCGAAATCCCACTCTACAACCAGCGGAAATGTAGTTCTAGAAGAGAAGAAACAGAATAGCATCTAATCCCAATAGCAGGTACAATAGGTAACTAAATTGTTCTCAATCTTATAGACAATATCCCTATAAGTATAAATCTCATAAATGGCACAAGGGCGCTTCCACTCTATGGTCGGACTAATCATCGTACGGAGCATAACCACTCGCGGGATCTTCAGTGTAATTGTCGTAACCGCAATCACTTTCCTGGAGATATGCCTTTTCTCCTTGCGCTTCTTCATACGAGTAGTCATGATACTCAGAACCTGTAGAGTAGTCTAACACACATTGTACAAAAGGAATGAGTTTTAAAGAAACTCAGTAAAACAGTTAAATCCATAATAACATAAATGGCAGGATTACAAAACAAACATAAATGCAATGTGGTATGAGACAAACAATGAATGTATGAATCTAACTCTATGTATGCTGGTCTCTAATGGCAGACATGCTTTAAGTCATAACACCGTACTTCTTTAGGAAAGTCTCATTCACTCATCATCAGTTGGTAATGGGTCCTTCATCCCTCAGGACATTCCATGGCTGGGGTATAGGTCACCACTCTCTCACATCACCATTGGTCTAAGTACCGGCGCATGTCAGGGTTAAAGCCTAGCCAAATGCAAGTCTTCTACCCAGTTACATCAAGTCAGATCTAGATACGTCCATTCCTCCCCCTGGCGATCCTTTCCGGTATCCTTCACACTAGAGTCCTCATAGTCACTGACTATGGACTCATCAACCCTATAGGTCACCCACATATGGTAAACGGGAAGCTCTCACGTCCTCTCACGGGTTGGTTACCGGTCTTGAGCGCCTGTGAGCCCAAGTCTAACCATATGCAACCCTACCGATAAATGGCCTCCACAATGTGATTCCTGTCCTCTCACGGGTTGGTTACCGGTCTTGAGCGCCCATGAATCCCCATTGCTACCACGGGTCGTTCGGTCCCAATACCCCTCCGATTAGGGTCTGACATAACGGGACATCCTAGCCAAACACTACTAGACAGTCCTAAATATGTCATCCAACAGTTTAGGAAGGTGTCCAGAGGGCATCTCTGGAAACATCCCATAATATTCCCGTAGTAGTCCTAGGACAGAAGTGTCAAAAGGACACCTCTCCTTTCCAAACCATACTTAAGCATACACAAGCATCAATTCATAACATCACATATATGGTAACTTCATATATGGAAAGAAATCAATAATTACAAACAACTTGTATATAATCGGTAAGTAAATCATACATGAGTCAATTTAATATAAACAAGTAATGTTACTGATATTAAGACAAGTACCACAAGTAGTATAACATTGTAAGAATCTAATTAAAGAAATAAATTAACAAGATTCAAATATAGAAACTAAGATATGCAATTTATGTTGTTAAGGAAGTAACCATCCTTACCTTTTATAACTTGCAAAGGAATCTTAAGAAATCAAGTAAGATCTTGACAAACTTGAGAAGAAGGTCCTAAACAAGTGTATACAGCATATTAGGAAAGATCCCTAACAGAAAAGATATCAAAACATCCAAAACAGACCAAATCTGGAGTTGCTGTACTCATTGGTCGATTGGATTGGTCTACTGTCCCAGTCGAACAATCAGTCGACCAATGGAGACAGTGGCCTACAAAATCAGAGTTTTAAGAATAAAGAACCGAATTTGGTGGTTCAAAAGGGTACTAAACAAGGGGTAAACTACATTGGTAGTATCCTAACATATAGAGGACCTCAAAACACTAATCAAATCAAGTTTTTCAAGTTACAAATTAGGAAACAAAAAGTTACCATAATTAGATCAATCATGGTTCTTGAAGAGTTCAAGATACAAATCATAGACAAGAACAATAGGAGAATGAATCATTGATTTTGATAAAGATATCATGGAAGACATACTTAGATCTTCAAGAAAATAGATCTAAGAACATAAATCTAAATAAGGAAACAAAACCTACCATAGATATATCAGTCATGATTCTTGAAGAAAGCATGGTATGGTAGAAGAGAAACAACTAGAGATTGATAGATCAAGGATCATGTAAAGAAAACACAGTGATTGACTACTAACATGATCAATATAGTAGATCTAAGAAGATCAGAATTTAAATCAAAAGATGAACAAAGACAAGATCATGATTTGATCATGATTCCTTCAAAAGCTTGCAATGATCATGGTTAAGATCATCGCATTAGCCATTAATCCTTAGGAAGATCATGAGAGACTAGTTCAGAGATGTTTGCAACAGAGAATGCAGCATCTCCTCTACTGTCTCAACTCAAAAAGGAAAGAAAACAAGGATGAAGAAGAAGAAGAGAGTGTAAACATACCTTTTTGTGTAAGAACACGAGTTTTGACGAAGATCCGTCAAGATAAACACCAAGGACGCAAGGGAGATGACTTGCAGAGGTCTTTGGTTCGTTCCAAAGAGTTTGGAGGCAGGAAATACGAAGTAGACTCGAGATTGGACTTAAATAGAGCAAGCAAGACCTAATTACCAAAGATAGAACCCATTTGTCGATTGGATTGGTCGACTGGTCCAGTCGACCAATCAGTTCAGCAACTTCTAAACAGGGAATTGAAGGCCCAGATCAAATCCAAACCTAAAGGGGTTTTGCACACATACCAAGTGTCACATCCTCCCTGCCAGTACCCTAACTGGCATACCCGAGAGGGTGATCCACAGCCCCTAAGATCAAGTATCGAGGAAATCATCCTCCCACATATGCAATAACATAATCATGAACATAATAAATCAAGGTTTAATATTATAAACAAGGTTCAAAACAAGAAAAGAACATTCAGAATAATCAGAGTGCGGAAAGATACCAGATATCCAATGATATCAAGAAGGGGTGAAGTGAGGCGGAAACTCACTTTACCAAAATAGCGGAACGTAGTATAAAAATCAAAAAGGGGTTACAACTGAAACAAATGTGCTAATAAATATACTAAGATCAAGCGTCTTCGAGTTTATAGATAACGTCTTCATAAGTATGGACTTCATCAATCCACTGAATCCGTTCTAACTCAATGCCGTTCTCAAAAGTAGTACGCAGCTTGATCCTCCGGGGGATCATCAAAGTAATCTTGATCGTTGCCAGCACTTTGCGTGTAATACACTTCATCAGCTTGTGCTTCGTTGTCTTGCTCGTCATTGTATTCACGACTAGGATAATCTAACAAAAAGAAATATACAACAGGAATGAGTTTCGAAGAAACTCAGTAAGGTAGTTAATCCATAACATCATAGATAACATGTGGCAAAACATAACATGATGCAATGCAGTATGAAACAAGTAATGTATGTATGCATCTAACTCTATGTATGCTGGTCTCTATGGCAGACATGCTTTAAGTCATAGCACCGTACTTCTTTGGGTAGGTCACGCATACGGCTCCTGTTGGTAGTGGGTCCGGGCATCCCTCTCGGACAAACCATGGTAGGGGGTTAAGTCAACACACTCTCTCACAACCATTTGGCATAAGTACCAGCGCATGTCAGGGAAAAGCCTAGCCCAATGCAAGTCATCTACTTAGTTACATCAAGTCAGTTCCAGATACTTCCATTCCTCCCCTCTTGGGATCCTTTCCGGTATCCTTCACACTAGAGTCATGGATATTACTCACCGGACTCATCAACCCTATTGGTTATCCACATATGGTAAACGGGAAGCTCTCATGTCCTCTCACGGATATAACTCACCGGTCTCGAGCGCCCATGAGCCCAAGTCTAGCCATATGCAACCCTCCAATAAATGGCCCCCACAATGTGATTCCCGTCCTCTCACGGATATAACTCACCGGTCTTGAGGCCCGTGAATCCCCATTGCTACCATGGGTCGTTCAGTCTCAATACCCTTCCGAATCGGGTCTGATATAACAGGGGTATATCCTAGCCAAACACTGCTAGACATCCCTAGGTATGACAATCATTGATTCGGGAAAGTGTCGATGGGCAACCCCGGAAACATCCCATACTATTTCCTCTAATGTCCAAGGACAGAAGTGTCAAAAGGACACTTCCCAATCCCAAACCAAACTTAAGCAAACACATTCTCAGATCAGTCATGACATACACAACCAGTAGTTCATCATATAAAAGAGAATGTAAAAGCAACATCAGATTAAGCAGTAATAAGTAATTCATATAACATAAACAATGAAAAGATGATATACTTAAGTGCTACTGTTCCCACAATAGGAGATCAGAATTAAAATACAATAATAGTAGGTAATCTCATAGTTTCATAAAGTAGAAACCAAAGAACAAGCAATCTATGTAGTTAAGGAATCAACTGTCCTTACCTTCTAACTTGAATGGAATCTTAAAGAATCAAGTATGATCTTGACAAAACCTGAGAAGACAGTCCTAAACAAGTGCACACAACATGTTAGGAAAGATGCATAAAGGAAAAGATCATAAATCAATCGAAACAGACCAAGATTGAGGTTGCTGTACTCATTGGTCGATTGATTGGTCTGTTGGACCGGTCGACCAATGAGTCGACCAATGCGATAAATGGCCTGCAAGAATCCGAATTTTGAGAATCCGGAACCGAATTCGATGGTTCAAAAGGGTATAATTAAGAGGGGAATTATCATGGTAGTATTCTAGGGTATAGAGGATATCAAACCATAACTCAAAACAGTTCTCAAGTTACAACCTAGAAATCATGAGGTTAACCTGATTAGGGTTATCATAGGTTAGGAGGGAAAAAAAATAGAAAGATTAAAGATAATGAACTAGGATATGAAAGAATTCAGATCTAGTAAAGGAAACATAATAATTGGGTTACCATGATTAAACTAGAGGTTCTTGATCTTACCCAAGAATTAGGGTTTTACCCTTTTTGGTTCCCTCGGAAAATAATTGTGAAATCTGAATGAACAAAGACAAATCAAAACAGGAAAGTATAGATGATTAAATTTTAGGTTAACACAATATTACTCAAGAAGATTTTCCTTCACAAGGGAGGTTACCAAAAGTTTTCCAGACAATCACACAGGTTGGGGTTTCAAGGAATTAAGGTTAGGTTTTCAAGAATTCAATAAATAGGGTTTAAGAACATGATGATGATCATGAGTCTTAAAGAATTGGGTGAGATCAGAGAATTGATGATTAAAGAATGCTTCATCACCTTTCTGATCTCAATGAAAACAGAATAAAAGAAAGAAAATCAGAGATAGAAGAGAGAGTGGTTGAGATCATACCTTTGTCGTAGAAAGATGAAGAATCCTTCAAGTCTTTGAAAGAGATCACCAAAGAATGCAAGGGAATGGGTTAGATTAGGGTTCTAACTCATTCCAGAGGCTTAGGAGGCAGATGAGGCGGAGTATTCCCGAGATTAGACTTAAATAGAAGTGACAGGATTCAAATTTCAAAAACAGAATCAATTGGTTGATTGATTGGTCGATTGATCCAATCGACCAATGAGTCGACCAATCAAGACAGCAACTTCAAAACAGAGAATTGAAGGCTCAGATCAAGACCAAACATCAAGGGGTTTTGCACACCTCTAGAGTGACATACCTAGGAGTTAGAAATGCCTTTGAATCAATACAGAGACCACTCCAAGACCATCAACTAATCCAATCTTCATCCGGGTGCAGTTTCCACCATTGGAACACTAGCATCAACACTCATGGATTCCAATCCAGCCATCAATTCTTCAACAGAAATGGCCCAAAGATGACTTCTTGCCTTACTTCGGGTCACTGGACCTACAATAAATAGAGTTTCCGGATTAGGGTCAGGGCTGGGTTTCACACCAAGTGACTTACCTAATAGGTAGAAATGCCTTCAAACTATGATAGACAGCACTCCAAGTCCAACAACTAATCCGATCTTCATCAAGATTCAGTTTCCATAAATAGAACCTCATCATCAACACTCATGGATTTAAAGCCAGACACCAAGTCCTCCACTGGGATGGCCCAAAGCTGACTTCTTGCTTTACTTCGGGTCACTGGACCTACAAATAACAAAGTTTCCGGGTCAAGGTTAGGGCTGGGTTTCACAAGAATAGAGAGCAAGAGAGAGAATCATACCTTAGAAGATGATAATGGAGTCAAGAGACAATGATTGCAATGATTGGGAGCAAGAATCCTTCACAAATACCAAGAGAGTGCCTTGGGAAGCTCCACTCTCGTTCTCAGTGGTCTAAATGAATGTAATAGGGCTCAAAACACGAGGCTAGCATATATAGATGAGAGAATATTCAAACAGCATCTTTTACTTGAATCTGGGAAACTTTGGTCAATGCTCTTTGGTTGATGGCATCGACCAAAGAGGATCGACCAAAACAGGTTTCAGCAGAAAAGTCAGCAATAGTCCAGCAACTTCGGACAGGGATTCGGAGAGCTATAAGGGGTCAAATTGAGTGGGGTTTTCTCCTACAAGTCCATCAAGAAGTCTAGTTTCAGGAAATACCTTCGGATTGAGCACAAGAGTTCATTTGATACTTCAACTAATTCACCCCTCTTAGGTGCGCAGATTTTCACACAATGTACCCAAGTAAGGGGTATCATCGTCAATGTCCATGGGTTTCGGGTCAAACACCATGTATTCCATAAAAAGGGCCCACAAGGACTAATTCCATCACTTCGAGACATTGGATCTACTCTAAGGAAAAAGGTTGGACATAACCTCTTAAGGCTTTCAAAGATAAAAACACTAAAATCACGGTCTAATATTAAGGTCTAACATCAAACAAGTCTTTCTTTATCTCAAAGCAATTAGGGTGTCCTTGTTAGGTTTGGGCTGGATTTCACACGTACTCTTGGATGCAGAAACAAGATATTCGGCGATCAAGAAGCAGGCTCTAGCGCTTATGATAGCAGCCCGAAAGCTAAGACCATACTTCCAAAGGTCATGTGATTGAGGTATTGACTAATTTCCCTCTCAAAAAGGTTTTATTTAAACCTGATTTATCTGGAAGAATGGTGCATGCTCGGTAGAGCTGGGAGAATTCTAGGTGAACTTCAAACCCTGGACCACTATTAAAGCATAGGCCCTTGCCGATTTTATAGTAGAATCAACAACCCCGATCGAGGAAGAAAACCAACCTACACTCTCCAACATGTGGCATATTTATGTTGACGGTTCTAGCAACAAATACGAATCAGAGGCAGGCGTCTTATTAAAAAGTCCAAGGGGATTTCTTATTCGATATGCTCTGAGGTTTGGATTTGAGGCAAGTAACAACGAAGCATGATACGAGGCTTCGACTCGCTAAAGCTCTAGCAGTAACAGAAGTAACTATATATAGCGATTCCCAACTCATAGTCAATCAAGTGGAAGGAGAGTATAGGATAAAAGAACCTCGGTTACAGAAGTACCAAGAGCTGAACCAAACCCTTCGAAAAGAATTTCGAGATGTTAAGGTATGTCAGACACCTAGGAAGGAGAACACTATAGCGGATGAACTTTCAAGATTGGCCAACGCTAAGGAAAAGACCCTAGGACCATCGGTCTACATCGAGGAATTGAGCCTCCTAAGTGCTCAGAACGAGGTATCCTATATAGAAAGTAAAAGATGTTGGATGGACCCGATCGTGGAGTACATTAGAGATAACAAACTTCCCAAATATTCAAAAGAAGCTCGGTCCATTAGAGTTCAGGCGGCAAGATACACCATTCAGAATTGGAGGCTATACTGAAGGTCCTTTGTTGGACCATTACTTAGGTGTATTGGACCAGAAGGAGCTGAAATTGCCTTGGCAGAGGTTCATGAAGGAATTTCCGGAGCACATGTGGGCAATCGAGCGTTGGCACATAAGATCCTCCATCACGGGTTATATTGGCCCAAGATACAAGAATTTGCCATGAGATACATTCGGTTCTGCAATTAGTGTCAAGTACATTCAAACGTGCCAAAGCTACCTACCACGATCTTAACATCAATTCTTAACCCAATTCTGTTCATGATGTGGGGAATCGACTTAGTGGGAAAATTCCCGAAAGCATCAGAAGGAAGAGAATTCCTAATTCTTACAATCGATTATTTCACCAAGTGGCAGAAGCAGCTCCTTTGGCCACAATCACAGAAAGAAAGATGGAGAAATTCGTGCTAGAATCAATCATCCACAGGTTCGGGATACAAAAAGTATTTGTCATCGATCATGGAATGCATTTCGATAATCCCCAGTTCAAACTATTCTGCAATACATACATGATCGAGCACCGGATTTCGAGTAGCGTATCCTCAGAGTAATGGCCAAGTGGAGGTGGCGAACCGAACATTACTCGACGGAATCAAGAAAGGCTCAAAGCCAATAAGACCTTATGGGTGGAAGAATTACCAAATGTTCTCTGGGCATACCGAACTACTGTTCAGACACCCACTGGAGAGACTCCATTCAAATTTACGTATGGTTCGGAAGCATTAGCACCAATCGAGGTAATGGCAGGAACTCTTCGGGAAAGGGAGTTTGAAGAAAAGGCGAACGAACAAGGTCTATTAGATAGCCTCGAATTATTAGATGAAGTTTGAGAAAAGCAAGTTGCTCGAACTCAGCAATACCATCGAAAAATAGCGTCTCATTACAATGCTTGAGTAAAGCATCGACAATTCTGAGCGGGAGATTTGGTTCTAAGGAACACTCTAGCATCAGACCCACACCACCAAAGAAAGTTGGACCCCACATGGGAAGGACCATGTATGATTATAAAGAAAGTAGGTTCGGGAGCTTATAAATTGAAGCATTTTGCAACAAAACACGAGCTTGACCGATCGTGGAACGCGAGACATTTGAAGAAATATTTTTCTTAGCTGATTCAAATTTATTCAATTTTAATGTAGAAGATTGATAGTTATTCAATGCAAATTTTGGATTTCAACTACCAAATCTTTTGATTGGGGGCAACACAGCATAAGGAATGATATCTATAATCAAAAGGCTTCAGGTAACACCGAATGAGACCTTTGAACACCTCGAAAATTTCCAGGAATTTTCAGGTAAAAATTTTGAGGAATTTTTTAAGGTAAAGGGCATCAGTCAATACCGAACAGAACCTTAGAACGCCTTTGTAGGTAAAAGGCTTTAGGTAACACCGAATGAGTCCTTCGAACGCCAGCAAAATTCAAGGAATTTTCTAGGTAAAAGGCTTCGGGTAACACCGAGTGAGTCCTTCTAACACTTTGAAAAATTCCAACGAATTGTTATGATGTTGGAAAACCAATATTAAAGTTTGGCCAGATTGACCCTCAAAGGTTGAAATACAACAGTCACAATCGGGCAATATCAAGACAAAAATGAAAGTTCTTTAATAAGTTCTTTTTCATTTATAGAAGGGCCAACAGGGGGCCAACCTTTACAAAACTAAGGATATTTTTGTATCTCAATTACAAACTACTTCTGGCACAAAGACGAATGTCAACAAGTTAGCCTCTTCGTTCGGTACAAGGAGCTTCTGATGCAAAGACGAATGACGTTAAAGATCCTTCGTTCGGGCAAAGATAGTATCTGGAAGGAGGAACATTTCTCTGAAAGGAACAAGAGCTTGACCAACGACTGAGAGGAGTAATTCCATACCCATCGTTTAGCTTTTCCAGACCTCAAGCCCTCATCTGGCGGAAGAACTTCATCTTCAGTGGCTGCAAAGAGTTCTTTAAGATCCCACCAACTAAAGGTAAGAAGAATGAAGAATGAGTTGAACGACGAGTCCTAGACCTTGTCTCCCGCAGCCTCTCCGATCGTTGTGGAAGAAAGATTGGCGCCCGTGGGGTTGGCATTCGGGACGCTTTCTTCTTCCTCTTCTTCTACAATCTCTTCTATAGTCGGAGTCACAAGAGGAGAGTCATCAAGAAAGAGCGTTGTATTCGGATCAAGAACGGGCGAATCTACAATGTCTTCAGCCCAATCGGGAAGAGGAAGCTGTAATTTGGAGAAGACTTCGAGATGAGAATGTTTCTGATGAGGAGCAGTATCGAATTTCGGGTCCCTCCTCAGAATTGATTAGAATACCTCATTTTGACCATCTCGATAAGCCTGATCATTGAAAATGTCCAACAACTTATAAAAAGGCTTACTGTCCAAATACTTACGGATGTAAGCCTTCCGGGTCTCGGCAGGGATACAATTGAGATCGGGAGGAACTATTTGATTTCACAATTCAACAACCTTTGCTTCAGAATCATTTAATTCCCCCAAAAGCCTCACGATCCTCCACTCGAAACCACGGATGCTCCCCTTAGCAACATCCAGATCCTTGGAAAGACGCTCGATCTCAATATTCCTTACCTTGACCTCCTCCAAGAGTCTGTCTCAAAGACGCTCAATCTCCTGATCCTCGAAGACTCTACCCAAAGCCTAGAAAGATCAGATTGCATTCTCCCTATCCGATAGGCCACCTCCACCTGTTTGAGGAAGTTATCAACGGTACTCCTGCAACATCAAAAAGTTCATTCAAGAATCAAAAGTGCATAAAAAAATAAAAATAAAAATAAAATAAAATAAAATAAAAAGAAGTGACTTCAAGTCAGAAGTCTTACATTACTAACGATTTCACGAATGCATCATCGGGAACAGACTCAAAGGTCTTGCTTTCGGCTGGCGTTTGGGCGAGAGTGCACCATTCTAGTTGTGAAATCCAGCCCTATCCTAACCCTGACCTTGACCCGAAAACCCGGTTGTTTGTAGGTCCAAAGACCCAGAGTCAAGGAAGAAGCCAACTATGGGCCATCTCAGTAGAAGACAATGTGTTTGACCCAGAACCCATGGAGATTGATGATGGAGTTCCATACTTGGAAGTCTGTGCAGATCTAGAAAGAAAGTTGCAGCTTGATGAAGGTGAGTCTAATTGCTGGACTTAAAGTATAGTTAGATATGATTCGAAGGCATTTTTCTATACTAGATAAGTCATACGTTTTGTTGGGAGATACCCATGAGGTTTGGACTTGAGTTGGGCCTCCAATTCCCTGTTTGGGCCTTGATGACCAGCTTGGTTGATTGATTGGTCGACTGGGCTAATCGACCAAGCAGTCAACCAACAGGGTGTTAAATCCATGAAAATCCAATTTTAGGGTTTTTCACTTTCTATTTAAGTTAACTTCGTGTTTCTTCATATCCTTTGCCCCCAAAACTCTTTGAGAACGTGGGAAGACTCTTTCAAAGCTCTCTTTGGTGATTTCAAAGGATCTTTGCGAGATCTGAAGCTTCTCATCTCCGATCTGTCAATCCAAGGTTAGTGATCCCTTCTGTGTTGTGAATTATTCCTCTACGGTCTTATTCTTGATTTAGATTGGGAAGAAGATGATGCATTCTTGCAACCATCTCTTCCATGATCTCATTCTATTCTTAAGGGTTTATGATCAACATTATAATCTTAACCCTAATCCTTGATAAGCTCCTTTTGAAACCCTAATTTTACCCTTTCTAATCACATTTTTAACATAATTGAATCCAATTCTCATGACGTACTTGTGTTTGATTTTTATTACCTTCTTCTAGAATTAGATCTAATCTCCTTTAATCCTTTCCATGATTTCATAGTATATTTTTCATCGAATTCTAGGGTTTTCACCCAATTGGGGAAACCATGATTTCAAATTAGAAGGTAGTGTTTTTAATCATTATTAAGGCCTAATCTATACTCCTTTAGTGTTAGAATATTGTTCTAAAGGTTTCCTCCAAGTTTCGTGAAGTTTCGAATCTTGTAGATTGAGTTTCGGATCAAAATCCACTGATTTGCTTCGTACTGACTCAGTTGGTCGACTAGGTCAGTAGACCAACCAATCGACCAAGCAAGTCAAGAGCTCTATTTTTTGCTCAGTTTGATTCGTTTGCTCTCCAATCCCTTAGGCTTCTTTCCTAATGTTGTATCTATGATTGTCTTGGGTTTATTTGCTAGGTTTGGAACCTCTCTCTTTGATCTTCAAATAATCATCAACGCTAATTAAGGTAAGGACAGTTATCTTCATAATGACATAGATTGCGTGTGTGTTAGTTTCTGATTTTGGAAACTCTTAGATATGATATTGATATTGTACTTCTATTTATGATGTACTGCTGTAAGTACAGTAGTACCTTACTTATGTTGTCTTTTCATTATTCAAGTATATATGTATGCTTACTCATGTATGTTGTTAATGAATGCTTTTACATATTCTTTTATGTGATGAGATGTCGATTATGTATGATGTGACTGATCTGAGAATGTGATTGATTAAGTATGATTTGGGATTGGGGAATGTCCTTTTGACATTTCTGTCCTTGGATATCGGAGGGAATAGTATGGGATGTTCTCCGAAGATGCCCATCGATGCTTTACCGGATTATTGGATGTCATACCTAGAGTTGTCTAGCAGTGTTTGGCTAGGATGTCCCCGTTAGAGAGGACATGAATCACATTGTAGATACCTGAAAGGGGCCATTTATTGGTAGGGTTGCATATAGTAGACTGGGCTCATGGGCACTCAAAACCGGTAACCAACCCATGAGGGGACATGAGAGCTTCCCGTCTATTATATGTGGATGATCAATAGGATTGATGAGTCCGTAGTCAGGGACTATGCTAACTCTAGTGTGAAGGATACTAGAAAGGATCGCTAGGGGCGAGGAATGGACGTATCTGGAACTAAGTTGATATGACTAAGTAGATGACATGCATTGGGTTAGGCTTAACCTTGACATGCGCCAGTACTCAGACCAATGGTGATGTGAGAGAGCGGTGACCTAACCCCCAGCCATGGATTGTCCCGAGGGATGAAGGACCCACTACCAACCGGAGTTGTGAGATGAGACCTTCCTAAAGAAGTACGGTGCTATGACTTAAAGCATGTCTGCCTATAGAGACCAGCATACATAGAGTTTAGATGCATACATACATTGTCTGATTCATATTGCATTGCATCTTGTTATGTTCTGCAGCATGTTATTTATGTTGTTATGATTTAACTTGCCTTACTGAGTTCATTCGAGCTCACTCCTTTTTGTGCAACCTCTTGTGTTAGATTCCTCTATAGGTACTGATTACGATGAAGGGCAATATGAAGAAGCATCAGTTGAAGAAGCGTACTACACGCAAGGTGCTTGCTACAATGAAGATCACATTGATGATCCCACGTTTGGTCACGTTGCATACTACGATTAGACCTAATGTGGAGTGGGAACGTCTTAGTTGGATTGATGAAATCCACTATTTTGAAGACGTTATCTATAGGGTAAAAGACTCTTAGTTTAGTTTGATTTCCATTCCTTTACTTTCTTTTGAGAACAATTGTATTTCTTTTCAGACTTCGTGCTACATTTCCGCTGTAATTGTGGAGTGAGATTCTGCCTCACTCTACTCCTTTTTAATGTTTACATCTGGTATCATTTTTCCGCGCTCTGATTATACTGTTCTTCATTTCCTTGTTTGGATCTTTTATTTATAATATTACACTTGATTTTATCCATTCATGATTATGTTATTGCTTATGTGGGAGGATGATTTCCTCGATACTTGATCTTCGAGGCTGTGGATCACACACTTGGGTATGCCAGATAGGGTACCGGCTGGGTGGATGTGACACTAGTGCTCTGTCAAAACTATCTGTCACACGATCAGACCTTCTCAACTTCCAGGAAGGTCTGTAAATTTCCTCGCCAGTGAGTGCAGGCCTGTTTGGAACAAAAGAAGCTAACACCTTAGAAGGAGAAGCTTCTATAGGAAAGCTCGACCGAACAACTTCTGGAATATGTTTTGAAGATAGTGCAACAGAAGCAAGAACATCAGCCAGGTTCACTATCAAAAGAAGTTAACTGGCCTTAGAAGATACTTATGCCCTAAGGAAATTAAAGGTTTAATGAAGTCTGAAACGCTTTTTAAGAAAAATGACAAGACCAGTAGACGGAGGAAGAAAAACGATAGAACTTCAGGAGCATCAAGAAAGCGATCAACAAAACTTACTCGTTTAACCAGCAAGGAGCAATTCTTCTGCAAGTTCTTCAAGATTTTCAACCTCTGAGGAAGAAGAGTATGTGAAATTCATACGACTAGAAAGTTCAGAGTGAAGAAATGAGCAAAGGAGGAGCAAAGGAAGGTTTAAATAGCTTGAAGGGAAGAATGAAGAGGTTCGCACCAAGAACAACCTTTCAAAATCAGTGACAGTTGGAATGCTATAAGATGAACGATGGTCATTGAACAACCTTTCAAATTTCGAAAAAAGAGTTTGAACCTGTCAAATCCACCCACGTGGTGATTTCAGCGCTGGTTACGAAAACGGCTGACTCAAGAAGTGAATCGTCAATCAAAGCATTTAAAACAAGGCAACATTAGCACTTCCCAACAAAGATTACCCAAGTAAGCCGTTCAAAAAAGCGAAGGTTTGGAATTAACCGCAAAATGCCAGAACAATACACCAAGGAACGAGAATACAAACATTTACCAGGAAAGGAGGTTGCCCGAACCCCAACTCTCACCGCATTAGGAGGACCAGAGCCCGAATCCCACCGAAGGCTGAAAGCTAAATTTAGGTTCCTCCGAGAGAAGGGGCATATGTGACAGTCAATCTAGATGGTTCGGGAGTACACTAGAAAAAGAACTACGCGAATTTAACCGACTGTAGAATGCAAGTGATACGGAGGGATTATGATCAGACCGGGTTCATACCTGGTCCGACCCTCGACCCCGGTCGAGACGGAAAGAACCGATTTGCTCCCGAGCAAACCGGATCCAGAAGATGGCTTGCTGAAGAAGAAAGCTTATTCGGCTGCAAGCGTGCCCTAATCCTACTTATGGATTAGGGTAATCACCCTAATGATGGCAGACTCGAATTGACGGCTGCGGATAATCATTATCGAAGGGATAAACATCAGATAACCTAAAGGTTATCTCAGGAGTCCACTACTAGCCCAAACAAGTAGAAGTCTATTGCTCAACGGATCTCGCTGATAAGATCCAACGACTACCCGAAGAAGGCTCAAGTGCATCCAACGAAGGAGATTCGAAGGTACACTCTATATAAACCTCACTACCATACAAGGTGAGGGGAGATCGAAAAGAATACTATCTCGAGACTCAGGTTCAGATACATACCGATAGACCTAAACTATCGCCGATCCGCTATCTAGATCACCTTTCCCGCTTCTTCATTCCTTAGCTCGCGCTTCTAGCAGAGCCGTTTGTGATTAAGTTCATCAACCGACTTAGCCTTCGGAGGTGGACTCCCAACCCCGCCGGTCGGGCCACATCCGACGCTTTCGTTTTGGCAGACATCACCCGGAGATCCAAGGGCCGAGCAGATTTTGGACGCATCAATTGGCGCCGTCTCGTGGGAAACGACTTGAAAAGCCATGGTGACTAGATCAGCAGCCGCCGCACAACGCAATTCCGGTGTTCGGATCCCCGGAGTGAATAATCCAGATATTCCCAGAAAGCCAAAATCCTATCGAGGTGGATGGTGGCCGGGAGGACGTAATCCTCCTCCCCGATACAATCCAAGATCAATTGGATCAGGTAAAGATTCAACTCTTGGAGGTGAGCCAAGCACTCCGCATGCTCACCAGACGAGTGGTTTTACCACAAGAGCCTGATCAGCGCGATTCAGGGAGACGTGCATTGCCACGTGACCAGAGACTGGCTGAAGACCGGAATATTGATCAGAATTTCCGTGAAGGAGACCGAGGACTTCGGAGGATCTATGATCAACCGAGGCGAGACGATCGGTTCAACAGACCGCAAGAGAGTACAACTGATTCAAACACAAGGTTGGATACAGGGGGTAAGAACTCACTCACCCACCGTCGAAGAACCGTTCGTGATGATCGAGCAGTTCGCGACGAGAGGAATGCTCGGGAAGGACGGGCTGTTCGTGATGATCGAGTAGCACGGGATGATCATGTTAATCGAGGTCGTGATCATATTGCTGAAGATCACCCGACCCAGATTGGTCAAGAATTGGCCAACATCAATGAGAAATTAGGGCAGTTGGCTAAGGGAAGAATAATCGAGGATATTTACTCAGTCATTCGGAAGACTACCTTTGCTGAGCCAATTGCGGGATATCGGTTTCCCCATAACTTCCGTTTGCCTACCTTCTCAACATTTGATGGCTCCGGAGATCCAACAGCTCACATCGGCTATTACCAATGCAGACCATGGCGCTTTCTGTAATTTCGATGAAATTTTATGGTGGTTTTTGGTTCATCTCTAACCGGAGCAAAGCACAAAAGTGGTTTTCTAACCTCCCCTCCGGAAGGATCGCAAACTTTGACGAATTGGTGCGCCAATTCATAGGGCGATTCCAGAGTGGGATACAGTCAAGAAAACGGAAGAAACCTTGTTTATCGTCAAACAAGGAAAGAGCGAATCGATCGAGAGTTTCCTGAAAAGATTCAACAAAGTGACGATGGAGATAGAAAATTTGGATGAACAAGTAGCCGTAATCGCTCTATTCACGGGACTCACTAATCGGAAACTCCCGGAGTTATTACTACAGGATATGCCCGCGACTTATGCCGAGTTGGTACAGAGATGCCGAAGCAAGCTGAAGTCATGGAAATTCTAGATGCGCGCCAAGGAGATAATAAAGTCTCCAATAAGGAACAAAAGGCTCCCCGAGCGAAGCGAAGCCAAAGAAAAATGTTCGCGATCGGGTTGGAAAATCCCAGCCTTGGCGCCAAAGGTCCCCCGGTAAAAGTGAGTACACTCCATTGAATGCTCCTCGGGCTGATATTTTGAATATCCTCAAAAGAAAAAAATATTTTAAAGTGGCCGCCTAAAATTCTTTTGAAACCCGGAGAGCAGCAGGATCGGGAAAAGTATTGCCGATTCCACAAGGACTATGGTCATTATACTAATGACTGTCGTCATCCAAGGCGTATATTGAGAGATTGATATCTCAGTGGACATCTGTCCAGTTTTGTTAGCAGGAGAAGGGAGGAGCCACGTGAGCCACGTACGGCTGCTCCAAAAAGGGATCGTTCGGTTAGTTCGGAACGATCAAGGGAGGCCCCGAAGTCTAAGAAAGGCAAGGAGGTGATTGAAGCTACTCGGTCACCGATCCTTACCATCTTCGGAGGACCAGAGCCCGAATCACTCCGGAGTCTGAAAACAAAATCCAAATTTGTTGGAACCGGAGAGACGCAGAAGCGGAAGAAGCTGAATGGTGAAGATTCTATCACCTTTAGCGAGGAAGACGAAAGAGATGTTTGTTTACCTCATGATGATGCTATAGTCATCAAGGTAGAGATTGCACGGCGGGAAGTGCATAGAGTTTTGATTGATACAGGGTCTGCAGCTGACCTAATTTTCTACGAAGTGTATCAAAAATTGAAGGTGGATCAGGACTTGATGAAGCCTTCATCCACACATCTATATGGCTTTGCAGGGTCATCTGCAGTGGCGGAAGGATCGGTCCAGTTGGATTTATCCATTGGAAGTTTTCCTAAGGAAACAACTGTCCAAATCAATTTTTTGGTGGTTCGGGAACTACCAGCCTATAATATGATTCTCGGGCGACCATCTTTATCCAAGATAGGTGCTATTGTTTCAACAAAACACCCGAAGATAAAATTCCCGACCGATATGGGAATTGGTCAAGTCTCCTCCGACCGTAAGATCTCTCGGCAGTTGTTATGTTGCCTATTTAAAAGACAAGGAGGGTCCGAGGAAGGTAATCGCCCTCCCCATAGAAGTTCAAGATGATCGGGAAGAGACAGAGATGCAAAGACCCGAACCAAAGGAGAAGCTGGAGCAAATCCAGCCGTGTACCGAGGATGAGAAAAAGATTACTTATATCGGGTCCGAACAAGCTAGAAGAGTTTAAAGATGAGTTGAAGTTATTTCTTCAACAGAATAAAGATGTATTCGCATGGTCCGCCGAGGACATGCTCGGAATCGATCGAGCCATTGCAGAGCACAAACTCGGATAGACCCTAAGGCGAAACCAAGTGATACGTAAAAGAAGAAATTTCTCCATTGAAAAGTATGAAGCCGTTCAAGCGAAGTTGAAAAACTTAAGAATTCTGGTTTCATAGAACCAATTGAGTGCCCAACTTGGTTGGCCAACGTGGTAATGGTAAAAAAGGCGAATGGGAAGTGGAGGATGTGTACACGACTCACACAGACCTAAACAAAGCTTGCCCAAAAGATTGCTACCCGTTGCCTCGGATTGACCTCTTGATAGATGCGATCGCAGGATATGAAACTTTAAGTTTCATGGATGCCTACTCAGTGGTATAATCAGATCCTTATGAATAAGGAGGATGAGAAGTATACGGCTTTCATGACTGATCGTGAGAGCTATTATTACAAGGTCATGCCTTTTGGCCTGAAGAATGCAGGAGCAACATATCGAGGGCCGTCAACAAGATTTTCAAAGAGCTGATAGGAAAGAATGTTGAAGCTTATGTTGACGACATGCTAGTGAAAAGCTTTACAAAAGCAAATCATATTGCAGATTTGACCGAGGTTTTCTCAAGATCATGGGAAACATCAAATGAAGTTAAACCCGTAAAAATGTGCCTTTGGAGTCTCCTCGGGCAAATTTTTGGGCTTCATGGTATCACAGAGGGGAATTGAGGCTAATCCCGCCAAAATACAAGCTCGATTGATATGGAGGCTCCCAAAACCGTTCGGGATGTACAAAGTGTTTAACAGTGGAGAGTTGTCTGCTTTAAATCAATTTATCTCCAAGTCTAGAGAAAAATGTTTGCCTTTCTTCAAGGCACTTAAAGACCGAAGGGGCGTAAGGAAGCAAAGTGGACCGAAGAGTGCCGTAAAGCTTTCGAGGAATTAAAAGAAGCACTTGGACAACCACCGATCCTGCTCCGCACCAGAGAAGGGGGAAATATTACAGCTATATCTAGTGACGTCCCTTTCGGCGGTCGGTGCAAAGACTTGTTCGGGAAAAGATAAAAACAAGTGGACGATTTACTATGTAAGCCACGTGTTGCTAGATGCGGAGACGAGATATTCGCAGATTGAGAAGTAGGCTCTGCTCTCATGATGGCCGCCAGAAGCTAAGGCCATATTTTCAAGCTCATCCAATTGAGGTATTTACAACTTTTCCTCTTAGTAAAGTTCTTAACAAACCCGATTTGTCCGGAAGGATGGTGTCCTCGGTCGGTTGAGCTCAAGCCGAGTTCCAAGTGAGCTTTAAGCCCGTAACCGCAATCAAGGCTCAGGCATTAGCCGACTTTGTAGTAGAAACTACCGCACCAGTGGAACCCACCATTGAGGATCCGATTATACCAACCACTTGGGAGGTATATGTGGATGGATCGAATAATAAAGATGGAGCAGAGCTGGAATTCTATTAAAAAGTCCAGCAGGATTTATTATTCGATATGCTTTGAGATTCGCATTTGATGCAAGTAATAACGAAGCGAATATGAGGCTTCGATAGCAGGACTTCGGTTGTCAAAAGCATTATCTATTGCAGATGTTACTATTTATAGTGACTCTCAACTTATAGTCAACCAAGTCCAGGGGGAGTATGGCATTAAAGAACCACGCTTGCAAAAATATCGGGAGATAGTGCAGCATTTCAAAACCAATTTCGGAATTTGAAGATATCTCGGATTTCGAGGAATGAAAATTCAATGGCAGATGAGCTATCCCGACTAGCCAATGCCAAGGAAAAGAATCTAGACCCTTCGGTCTACATTGAAGAGATAACTTTTCCAAGTTATCATGAGAAAGAAATTTCTTATATTGAAGCTGAACGTTGCTGGATGGATCCAATAATCGAGTATCTAAGGGATGACAAATTACCCGAGGATCCAAAGAGAGGCAAGGTTGATCAAGATTCGATCAGCTAGATTTGTCATTCGAATGGGAGACTATACAAAAGATCTTATGCTGGACCCCTTATGAGATGTATAGGCCCCGAAGGAGCAAAATCAGCTTTGGCTGAGGTTCATGAAGGAATTTGTGGAGCTCACATGGGTGGCCGAGCCCCCGGCCCACAAAATTCTAAGACTTGGGTTATATTGGCCTAAGGTCCAAGAGGCTGCTATGGAGTACGTTCGTCGATGTGGTAACCGCCAAATTCATGCTACAAAGATCAAAGCGCCCGGCGGAAACTATGACTTCAATTCTAAATCCCATTCCCTTTGCAATGTGGGGAATTGATATCATGGGCAAATTCACCAAGGCATCAAAGCGGACGGGAATATCTCGATAGTAGCAATTGATTACTTCACAAAATGGGTAGAAGCTGCACCGGCGGCAATTACCGAGAAAAAAGTGGAGAAATTTGTGCTTGAATCAATCATATATCGCTTTGGGATTCCAAAGATTATTGTCATCGACCATGGTACTCGGCCCGACACCGTCCACAATTTGAGCAATTCGTGGAACATATATGATCGAGCATCGTATGTCCTCAGTGGCATACCCCCAAAGCAAATGAACAAGGATTGCTTGATAGTCTTGATTTGTTGGACGAAGTTCGGGCAAAGGCAATAGCACGAACTCAACATTATCAAAGAAGGATAGTGTCTCATTATAATACTCGAGTGAAGAATCGTCGGTACTTAGCCGGAGATTTGGTGTTGAGAAACACCCTAGCTTCCGACCCGCGTCACCAAAGAAAATTTGACCCTTCCTGGGAAGGACCTTATATGGTTGTGAAACCGGTCGGTTCAGAGCTTACAGGCTGAAGAACATCAATACCCGTAAAGAGTTGGATCGTTCGTGGAATGCTAGGTATCTCAAAAAGTTTTATCCTTGAGGATGATTTCAATTTTGTTCGCGATGTAATCATTTTCAACTCAATCAATGCAATTTTTGGCTTTCAACAAACTATCTTTTGATTGGGGGGCATCATACACCACATTCAAGAACAAGATCCAACTATAAGGCATCGGATGAAAATTCATGTGGGTCCTTCAACACTTATGGAAATTTTTCGAACTTTCTTAAGTGAGGCATCGGATGAAAATCCGAGTGAGTTCCTTTTCAAGGCGTCGGTTTGAAAACCCGAGTGAGTTCCTTCGAGACTTATTGAATTTTTGAATTATCCTTAAGTAAAGGCATCGGTTTAAACCCGAGTGAGTTCCTCTGGATTATTGATTTTGAATTATCCTTAAGTAAAGGCATCGGTTTAAAACCCGAGTGAGTTCCTTCTCAGACTTATTGTATTTCTCCGGAAATCCTTAAGTAAAGGCATTGTTTCAAACAACTAAGACCTAATGCAACGGCGATTCAAGTGGCTAGCAAAGTTCAAGATAAAGTAATTTCTTATTTCTTCAAAAGATCCAAAGAGGCCAAGTATCAAAACAATTACAAGAGCTGGATACAATCTTCGATCAAAAAAGAAAGTCATCATAAGTGACTGTTAAGAAGTTATACAAGATCGACGCGACTTTGCTAGAACAAACATATGAGTCAAGCATTGGTGGGGACTCAAGGAAAAGAAGAGAAGAAATGAGGATTACAAAAATATTTCGGTATGCATAAAATCCTCCACAATTTCATACTCTTTGTCCAGCTTGTCCAGGAGAAGTATGGTCCTCGACCAAACTCGCATTCAGTACAAGCTCGTCATAATTGACTTCTTCCAGGGGAGAATAAACAGGAGAATCTTCCAGATATTGCTTAATATCTGGATCGGAAGGTGGAGGATCAATCTTATCCTTGGTCCAGTCGGGAGGAGGAATACCCGTGTCGGTAAATACTTCAGGATGGCAAACAAGACCGTAGGGAGTCGTATCAAAATGAGGATCCTTCCTTAATATTGATTCCCATACTTCGTTCTCACCATCCCGGTACGCCCGCAAGTTATAAGCATTCAGCATATCAACAAAAGGCTTACTGTGTAAATACTTGAAGATGCAAGCTCTGCGAACATCAGTTGGAAGGGATTCAGGCAAAGGAACGACAGCTTGCCTTTCATGTAACATTTCAGATCCTTTGGCTCCTGACTTTCCAACTGTTAGTTCCAGTCGCCGGATCTTCTCCCTGGCATCATCCAAGTCTGACCGAAGACGACCAATCATCGAATTCTTTTCTCCTGCCACCTCCCAAGCTAGATTCCGAAGGCGAGCAATCTCAACATCTTTAGCTTCAGAGATTTCCCGAAGCCTAGAAACTTCATTGCTCAATCTACTAAGCCTAGAAACCTGCTTCCACTTGGTTGTGGAAGTTACCAAAGAAGACTCCCGCAAACAACTTCCGAGTTAGCAAGGAGCAGAAAAGTAATTTTTCAGAATCAGAGGATAATGAAGAAAGACTTACATCACCAGTGACTTCGTAAAGACTTCATCTGGAAGTTTGGAAAGAACTACTCTCTCAAAAGTCATTCAAGCAGTAGTACACCATTCCAATGCTCTGTCAAACTTGTTTGACACTAATTCAAGCGAAGGATGAGAAGGATGAGCTACACCAAGAGAAGGATGAGCTTCATCACTTGTCACCCGACGGCGCTTCCTAGTGGCAAAATCCTCCAACTCGGAAGGAGAGGAGGATGCCAAACAAGCACTAGAGTTAGAAATAGGAGCAGCACCGCTGGGACCACACCTTCATCGGACGCCAACATAGTTGCCTCGGATGCTCGAAGAGTCTCCTTCGGGGTGCACCAACAAGGCTCACCAGCAGGAGCGCCAGAAGCACCATCGGCAACGAAGTGATCAAGATCTTCCTGGGAAAGACGAGCGATCACTTCGGGCAAAGGAGGCGCAGGGACGGCATCAACAGAAGCTGCGGGAATCTGACTTGAAGATTCACCGGCAGTAATCGCCTTACGCTTGGAGGATTCACTAGCTGAAACCACCGCACTGGCCCCAACCACCACCGAAGGAACGATTTTCTTGCAAGATTTTGCTCCGATAAAGTTCGGGTCGATCTTGGGAGCCACTATGCAAAAAAAAAAACAAGCCGTATCAGATCAGAAACAAACGACAACAACAAGGGGGAAACCCTAGTTTTCTATAACTTCCGACAAAACAACAAACTAAACCCCAAGTATAACTACCGTGCAGCCTTACTCGGGGGGAAGTGGGGAAAGAGATGAGAAATCAAAAACTCACTTGTTCGTAAGTTGATAGAGCTGTTGTTGGAGTACCAGGAATACGGAAGGAGCCGAAGGACGAAAGGTCGCTTTAGCACTTTAGCAAATCTAACTTGCAGAAGTCAGGATAGATGGAGAGTACCCACGAAGGCTTTAAATAGCCTCAGGTATTAAGACGACGGTTGAAGGCTAAGGACAACCGACGACCTAGATCGAAATGACGCTTCGAAATCCGCAGAAAGCAAGATCAACGGTCGGAGGGATGCCACATGGAAACATGTGGAAGCGAGCACCTGATGCAGAGATACCTCCAATCGTCGCACCGCCATTAAAATAATGGATGTATTTCCGATTCATTGGAAACAGTGAATGGTATACAAAGGCAGGAAAACGTTTGAATTTCGCAGAAGAGAAACGTGCGGACTTTGTAATAAATGTAGTGGGGAAGATTAATGCATCTTCCCGAAACGCATCTTCACAATATTTCTACAAGATTATTATTTGGCGAGGAATGAAAAGTTAAGTGATAAGTTTTATCATTAGTACTTTGATATTCAAGGCAAGATTTTGGCAGGAGACGGGGAAATATAAAGGCCAACATGAGAAAGAAATGTCTATTCATTAAATAGAGGGTAAATCTGTACAAAAAGATAACCCCCTAAGCCTTTTCTTCATTGTTGCCCGAGGGACCCTGGTCGGGAGGACTTTTCTCAAGATCATGAGAAGAGCCTTCCTCAAGAATGGCATCGGCTGAGTCCTCTACAGCAGCAACTTGAGAATCGGCTTGTGATTTCTCCTCTGGAAGTGCCGGCTCGTCAGTCAGGTATGCCTCATATTGAGGGTCAGCCGGAAAAGGATCATCTTCTTCCCGAGCCCAGTCCGGGAGATCCATACCAACTTTCCCGAAGACCTCTTTGTGGCACACCTCACGAAAAGGAGCAAGAGTCGAAGGCGGGGATCGATCCAAGGATGCGCTCCCAAACGTCGTTACGCCCCATGCGATAAGCTTGAAGGTTGTAGAGACCTAGCAGCTCGGAGAAAGGTACGCCTGTTCGGGTATTTCCGAATGCGCTCCTTCCGAAGCTCGCTTTATATGCTCGGGCTTGCTAGGGATCGCCAACTTCGATGTTCTTCGAGCTCCCTACATTTGATTTCAATGCTGTCACCAAACAACGTGGCAGCTGCTTTTTGCTTCCCGGCCTCGCGCTCGGCAGCAGCGGCACGAATCTTCGACGCTTCGAGGGCCTCCTTGAGGGAGATCACTTCTTCCTCATGCTTTTCTCGCAGCTCCACGGCAGCTGCAGTCACTGGTCTATTTCGAATTGGCTTTCGCCAAATTCTCTTCACAAGTTTGCAAAGCAAGGAGCTGGTGCGACCAACCCGGCTCAATGCTTCCATGTGTTGATAAAAGCTCAACACAAAGATTCCCGGGAAGGCGGAAAATATCGGAAGAAGTCATAAGGAATTATGAGAAAATAACTAAGCAAGAAGACCGGTACCTTGTAGATTGACTAACAAGGGAGGTGTCATCCAGGGCTTCAAACTCCTGGCGATCAGAAGGAGCAAGACCGAGGGAGCTCCATTATGCAGCTTTCTCGGGATCCCGAGTCACCCCGTCGGTCACCTTCGTGGTCCACCGGGGGATGAAGACCTCCTCACCATCCGTTGAAGCTTTGGATTTTTTGTTGGAGGGAGCATCAATTGTGTCATGCCTCCTCTTGGTTCGGGCGGAGGAAGAGACATTAGACCTCTCCACCATCGGTTTCTTCCCTTTACCCGAAGCATCAGCTACAGGCCTAACATTTCGGATACCCCTATAAGAGGGATCGGGAGAGGGAAGAGAAGCCTCTTGATCTACGGTCAACACCCTGGGCGATCGTTGCTCGACTGTCACAACGGCCCTAGCGGCCTTCACCCGCAGGCTTCCGTCGGGTTCATTCTTGGAGGCACCGCAAGGAAGAAGGACAAGAGTCAGAATTCAAAACATATCACTTCAGTCAACTTAAAGGATGATGGTTAGAAGCTCACAATGAGCCAAGCCCCAATACTGAAGGATGGAGTTATACTCCACTTCAAATCCATGTATCTCTTGATACCACGAAATGGATTTGATCTTCCTGATGGCCGCCTCGTCTTCTCTGGATAAGGGAAGGCCTCGGTTACTCTCGGAAGAAGAAGTACACCTCCTCCAGGTGGTTGGGAAGTTAAGATCTGATGGAGGCGCTCGACAGAAAAAGTATCGTTCGCGCCATCTTTTGTGGTTAGAAGGGCAAGTTCCTTTGACAAGGATGCTGCCCCTCCAATCAAGTTCAGCCTTATTGCGTTTGGACAGAAAAACCCATTCGGGAGGATGGGAGATAGAAAGAACATGAAAATGTACAAAGAGAGAAAGAGATGGCGTAATGCCAAGCTCAAAACACAAACCCAAGAAGCCGACGATGAGACGCCAGCTATTGGGGAGGAGCATTCCGGGACAAATGTTCCAATGATTCAAAATCATGGAGAACAAAGGATTAAAAAGGGAAAGCGAACCCCGCTTTCCAAAGGCATCTATATACAGAGAAAATTCACCCGAAAGGGATGAATCAACCCTCTCATCGGGGTGGGGAGCCCTAACCTGATATGAGGAAGGAAGATCAAAATCTTGAACAGCTGAAAGAAGGGTTTCCTCATTGTAAATGGAGGGAACAGAGCAAGGTCCACCATTGGACCCGGAGGTTTGAGGCTGCCTAGAAGACTCGACAATCTTGGAAGATCCAGACTCGAGAAGGACAGGAGAAGTTTCGGTTTTTCTTTCAAAACCTTTTTGAGAAACTTCAGCGAACTCGCGCGGAGGGACAGCTTATGGTTTTGTTATCACTATCCGATTGTTCGGGAGCAGGAGAAGCAAAAGCATCAATGGTTAAACACAAACGGGAGAAAAAAAACAACCCCCATCAAAAAACAGGCGCCATTACTCGTTTCAGTAAACTACAAAAAGAAAAAGACCAGTAAACTTACTTGTCACGCCCTCCCAGCCGGTACCCTATCTGGCATACCCGAGAGTGTGATCCACAGCCCGAAGATCAGGTATCGAGTGATCAACCTCCCACATAAACAATAACATAATCATGAACAATCATAATAAAAGTGCGGAAGATAAACCATAGATCCAATAAAGAAAGAATGAATCATAAATGAATCGGAATAATAGATATAATCGTAGTGTCAAACGAGATAAGTAAAGTGAGGCAAAAATCCCACTTTACAACCAGCGGAAAAGTAGCTCTAAAAGAATAAACTAGACAAAATCTAATCCCAGTAGCAAGTACATTGGGTAACTAAATTGTTCTCCACTTTATAGACAACATCCTTATAAGTGTAAATCTCATAAATGGCACAAGGACGCTTCCACTCAATGGTCGGACTAAGCATCGTACGGAGCATAACCACTCGCGGGATCTTGGGTAAATGTGGTAACGCAGAGTAAATGTGGTAAAGTGAATCACCTTCCCGGAGATATGCCTCTTTGCCTTGCGCTTCTTCATAGGGACCGTCATAACACTCAAGCACTGCAGGATAGTCTAACAAACATTGTACAATAAAGGAATGAGTTTCAAAGAAACTCAAGAAGGCGATTAAAATCCATAATAACATAAATGGCAGGATTCCGAACAATCATAAATGCAATATGATATGAGACAAGCAATGAATGAATGAATCTAACTCTATGTATGCTGGTCTCTATTGGCGGACATGCTTTAAGTCATAGCACCGTACTTCTTTAGGAAAGTCCACTCACATCCTCAACCATTTAAGATATCTTGGATTCTCTCACGGATCATTTCACCGGTCTTGAGCAGCCGATTGGTAATGGGTCCTTCATCCCTCGGGACAAACCTTGGCAGGGGGTTAAGTCAACACACTCTCTCACAACCATTTGGTATAAATGCTGGCGCATGTCGGGGGTAAAACCTAGCCAAATGCAAGTCTTCTACTTAGTTACATCAAGTCGGATCCAGATACTTCCATTCCTCGTCCCCGACGATCCTTTCCGGTATCCTTCACACTAGAGTCCTCATAGTCCCTGACTACGGACTCATCAACCCTATTGATCATCCACATATGGTAAACGGGAAGCTCTCACGTCCTCTCACGGGTTGGTTACCGGTCTTAAGCGCCCGTGAGCCCAAGTCTAACCATATGCAACCCTACCAATAAATGGCCCCCACAATGTGATTCCTGTCCTCTCACGGGTTGGTTACCGGTCTTGAGCGCCCATGAATCCCCATTGCTACCACGGGTCGTTCGGTCTCAATACCCCTCCGATTAGGGTCTGACATAACAGGACATCCTAGCCAAACACTACTAGACAATCCTAGATATGTCATCCAACAGTTTAGGAAGGTGTCCAGAGGGCATCTCCGGAAACATCCCATAATATTCCCGTAGTAGTCCAAGGACAGAAGTGTCAAAAGGACACCTCTCCTTTCCAAACCATACTTAAGCATACACATGCATCAATTCATATCATCACATATATGGTAACTTCATATATGGAAAGAAATCAATAATTACAATCACTTGTATAACATTGGTAAGTAAATCATACATGAATCAATTCAATATGAATAAGTAATGCTACTGTAATCAAAGTTATGCAACAGTAGTATATCATTGTAAGAATCTAATTTAGGAATCATATCTATGATATTCAAATATAGAAACTAGATTCATGCTATCTATGTAATTAAGGAAATAACCATCCTTACCTTTTATAACTCGCAAAGGAATCCTAAGAAATCAAGTAAGATCTTGGCAAACTTGAGAAGAAGGTCCTAAACAAGTATATACAACATATTAGGAAAGATCCCTAACAGAAAAGATACCAAAACATCCAACACGGACCAATTCTGGAGTTGCTTTGTACTCATTGGTCGAGTGGATTGGTCGACTGCCCCACGTCGACCAATGCAAAAGAGCTACAAAAAAACAGAGTTTTAAGATATGAAATCCGAATTTGGTGGTTCAAAAGGGTACTAATCAAGGGGTAAACTACATCAGCAGTATTCTAACATATAGGGGACCTCAAAACACCAATCAAATCAAGATATCAAGATCCAAATTAGGAAACAAAAAGTTACCATAATTAGATCAACCATGGATCTTGATGAATTCGAAATAGAAATCAAAGACAAGAACAATAGGAGGATGGATCATTGCTTCAGGTAATGGTATCATGAAAACATACTTAGATCTTCAAGGAACAAGGCTTAGAAGCATAAATCTAAATAAGGAAATAAAACCTACCATATATGTAACTATCATGCTTCATGAAGAACACATAGTATGGTAGAAGAGAACAACTAGAAATTGATAGATTATGGATCATGGAAGGAAAACACAAGTAATTAACTACTAACATGATCAATCATAGAAGATCCAAAGAGATCGGAATTCAAATCAGATGTTTAACAAGATTAGATCATGGTTTGATCATGATTCCTTCAAAAGCTTGCAATGATCATGGTTAAGATCATTGTTCTAGCCTCAAATCCTTAGGATGATCATGAGAACATGTTCAGAGATGTTTGCAACAGAGAATGCAGCATCTCTTCTACTGTCTCAACTCAGAAAGGAAAGAAAAACAAAGATGGAGGAGAAGAAGAGAGAGTAGACATACCTTTTGATGCAAAAAGAAGAGTTTCGACGAAGATCCGTCAAGAAAACACCAAGGATGCAAGGGAGATGACTTGCAGAGGTCTTTGGTTCATTCCAGAGAGTTTGGAGGCAGCAAATACGAAGTGGACTCGAGATTGGACTTAAATAGAGCAAGAACAACCTAATTGCCAAAGACAGCACTCATTGGTCGAGTGGATTGGTCGATTGGCCCGATCGACCAATCGATCGACCAATGTCGACAAAGAAGACCAAAACGAGGGAATTGAAGGCCCGAGATCAAATCCAATCCTAAAGGGGTTTTGCACACAAGTCAAGTGACTTACCTAATAGGTAGAAATGCCTTCAAACCAAGATAGAGAGCACTCCAAGTCCATCTACTAATCAGATCTTCATCAAGATTCAGTTTCCATAAATAGAACTTCATCATCAACTTTCATGGATTCAAAGCCAAACACCAAGTCCTCTACTGGGATGGCCCAAAGCTGACTTCTTACTTTACTTCGGGTCACTGGACCTACAAATAACAAGGTTTCCGGGTCAAGGTTAGGGCTGGGTTTTACATTCTCCCCCCCTTAAAGAAATTTCGTCCTCGAAATTGAAAGCGTACCTTTGCTTCCAAAGAGGTAAGGAAACTTCTCCTTCATATCTTCTTCCTTCTCCCAAGAAGCTTCTTCAGGGGTATGGTTCTTCCACCGAATCTTCACCAAAAGGATGGTGCGATTCCGCAGCTGCTTGTCCTTCCTATCCAAGATTTCGGCCGGTTCTTCATCATAGGTCAAATCAGCACTAAGTCCTTCAGGTGCTTGCAGCAAAATGTGTTCCGGATTCTCTAAGTATTTTCGGAGCATCGAAATATGAAACACATTGTGAACACCAGCGAGAGGCGGAGGTAATGCTAATCGATACGCAACAGGTCCAACCTTTTCCAAAATCTCGAAAGGTCCAATGTAACGAGGGCTAAGCTTTCCCTTAACATTGAATCTCATCACACCCTTCATTGGTGAAACCTTGGGAAAGACTTTCTCTCCAACTTGAAATTCCAAATCGGTCCTTCTCTTATCGGCATAAGATTTCTGTCTTGATCGGTGAGACTTAATCCTTTCTCTTATCATATCTACCATAGCACTCGTAGCTTCAATCATCTCGGGACCTAAGACTTTTCTTTCACCTGTCTCGATCCAAGTACAAAGGTGTCCTACAAGTACTGCCATACAAAGCCTTGAATGGAGCCATGCCTATTGTTGCTTGATAACTGTTGTTATAGGCAAACTCAACCAAAGCTAGGTGTTCATCCCAATTACCACCCATATCCACCACACAAGATCTCGAGCATGTCTTCCAATGTCTGAATTGTCCGCTCGGATTGTCCATCGGCTTGTGGATGATGAGCTGTACTCAAGTTCAATTGGGTTCCCAAGGCCTTCTGCAAACTATTCCAAAACCTTGAGGTGAACCCGGGATCACGATCCGAAATAATACTCAATGGCACACCATGCGGACGAACCACATTATCCACATAAAGCCTTGCTAGCTTATCCCAGTATGAGTGATCTTCATAGGAATGAAATGGGCTGATTTGGTCAACCTATCAACAATCACCCACACAAGTGTCATTGCCTTTACTTGTCCGAGGCAAGCTAGTCACAAAGTCCATGGAGATATCCTCCCACTTCCAACTAGGAATAGGAAGAGGCTGAAGTAATCCAGATGGAGGTTGTCGAACGGCTTTCACACGTTGGCAAGTCTCACACTTGGCAACAAAATCATCAACATCCGCCTTTAGACCAATCCACCAAAAATGTTCCTTCAAGTCCTTGTACATCTTGGTGCTTCCGGGTGTATAGTAAAGACCGATCGGTGTGCTTCCTTCAATATTTCTTTCTTAACTTCTTCATTTGCGAGCACACACAGTCTTCCTCTAAACAACAAAGCACCATCCATGGATATACCAAAGTCGGGGTCCGACTCGAGATTCGAAGAAATCTTCTCAACTTTGATCAAAAACTCTTGATCGAACTTTGCAGAGCAACAATCTTTTCTCTAAGACCAGATCTTGCCGTCATGGCGGAAAGAATAAAATCAGAATTCTCAGGGACGATTTCCAAATCAAAACTCTCAATAGAAGACCACAATGGTAAACTCAAAGCATTCAAATCCAAAGTCTTCTTCTGGTTCTTCCTACTAAGAGCATCAGCAACAACATTTGCTTTCCCGGGGGTGATACTTGAATATCACAATCATAATCGGAGACTAGTTCCAACCATCTCCTTTGTCTCATGTTCAACTCCTTTTGGGTAAAGAAGTATTTCAAACTCTTATGATCCGTGAAAATGGCAATCTTCTCACCGTAAAGGTAATGTCTCCAAATCTTCAAAGCAAAGACAACGGCGGCAAGTTCTAGATCGTGAGTGGGGTAATTCCGCTCATAATCCTTCAATTGCCAAGAAGCATAGGCTACGACCTTGCCATGTTGCATCAGTACACAACCCAAACCAATCTTTGGCGCATCGGTATATAAGCTGTCATACCACCGGAACTATCGGGTATAGTCAAAACCGGGGCACTTGTCAATCTATCCTTCAACTCTTGGAAATTCTTCTCACAGGCGTCAGACCAAACAAACTTTTCTTCTTTCCTGGTCAACTTAGTCATAGGAGCAGCCAACCGAGAAAAGTTCTCAATAAATCTTCGGTAGTAACCCGCCAATCCAAGGAAACTTCTTATTTCCGTTATCGACTTCGGTCGTTCCCAATCAGCCACGACTTGGACCTTTTCAGGATCGACACGAATACCTTCGGCTGAAACTACATGACCAAGGAATACCACTCTCTTAAGCCAGAAATCACACTTGCTAAACTTAGCGAACAACTTCTTTTCTCGCAACCTTTGCAAAGTGAAACTTAGATGACTCGCATGCTCTTCTTCGCTCTTCGAATAGATCAAGATGTCATCAATGAAAACAATCACAAACTTGTCAAGCACATCATGAAATACTCGATTCATGAGGTCCATGAACACCGCAGGAGCATTAGTCAATCCGAAGGGCATGACTCTAAACTCGTAGTGACCATACCGCGTTCGGAAAGCTGTCTTGAAGATATCACTAGACTTCACTTTCAATTGGTGATATCCGGACCTTAAGTCAATCTTTGAGAACACAACTGCACCCTTCAACCGATCGAAGAGATCATCAATTACGGGCAGCGGATATCTATTCTTGATAGTCAACTTATTCAACTCACGGTAGTCGATGCACAAGCGCATACTACCGTCTTTCTTCTTGACAAACAAGACCGGAGCTCCCCAAGGTGACACACTAGGCTGCACGAAACCTCTATCAATGAGCTCATTCAACTGATTTTGCAACTCTTTCAACTCGGTAGGAGCCATCCATACGGAGCTTTAGATACCGGAGCGGCACCGGGGACGAGATCAATAGAAAATTCGACATCCCTGTCCGGAGGCACTCCTGATAGATCATCGGGGAAGACATCAACAAAGTTGCGAGACAACTCGACTTCATCGACTCTTTTCTCCACTATACCCTTGCCTTCGGATGAAGCATCATCCACTAGGGCATAGACTTGCATCGGTGCGAGGCAGCACCTTCTTACAAACCCTTCTCTTTTCACCCTGAAATTCAAAGACCGGACTTCCACAAATATGGAACTGAATCTTCTTTGAGGAACAAAGGAACACGGCTTTGTGGGCTGTCAACCAATCAATTCCCAAAATAACATCGAAGTCCTTCATGTCAAGAATCACAAAATTGGCTTCCAAGTTCTTCTCACCAATCAACACGGGACATTTAGATAACCCCTTATCTAGTTTCACAACAAGGACCAGTAGGTGTACTAATCAATAAACAACTAGACAACTTCTCGGGGATTAGGTTAGTCTTCTTGATGAATGCGAGATGACATGAACGAATGAGATGCACCCGTATCAAATAAGACAAATGCAGAAATAGAAGCGACTAACAATGTACACTGTAATCACTTCATGGCTTGGATCCTGCTCGGCCACCGGAAATACTGAAAACTCTACCGGAGGGAGGAGCAGGAGCACTCTTCACCCTTGGGGCGAGGCTGTTGGGCGGGCCGCTCGGACGAGCACGAGCAAAATGACCAGCTTGCTTGCGGTAGAAGCAAACGGGATTCTTTGGATCCAACGGGGGTGGCTGCAACGAGAGGGCTTCGAACAAAAGGCCTTGCACTTGCACTTGCACTTGCACTTGCTGGTGGTCGGTTTCCGCCATATCTTGTCTAAACTAGCCGGGCTGCTTGAAAACCCGTGTTCGACCTACACTCTTAGCACGAAAGGTAGGAGTGGGGTAGGGTGTAGGTCTCACAAAACGACGGTCATTACGATCCACCAAACCAGAATTCCTTGATTGCCGGGGCTTTTGCACACGAGCACTTTCCTTCTCTGTTTCTTCCAACTTCTTCGAGTTCCGCACCACTTGAGCATAGCTCACTATAGGCTGGATTGTGAGGTAAGCTTTAATGGCGGGCGCGATCCTTTGAAGAACTTCTTTGCTTTCGCGAGGTCATCCTTCGAGAGAATCTGGAGCAAAGAAATGAAGCTCCTCGAACTTCTGTTGGTACTCCAACACGGACGAGTTCCTTGAGTCGAGAATCATGAACTCGGCTTCCTTCGCATCTTTCACCGCCTCGGGAAAGTAGTTCATACAAAAAGCCTCTTTGAATAACTCCCAAGTTACAACTCCTGCATGCAAACCTTCCAAAACGGGCCGAGTGGAGATCCACCATGCATCGGCTTCTTGTTGCAACACGTTCGACAAACAAAATCTTACGAGCTTCCGAGCATTGCGGATGTCGGAAAGCCTTCTCCAACTCACGAAGCCACTTGTTAGGAAACAAGGGGTCCTTGGTAACTCCGGTGAAAGTGGGTACTTGCATCTTGAGAAAACTCTCCATCGGGCGAGTATGAGGAGTTCAGCTAAACCTCCCGCATTCGGGGCTGCGGCATGAGGATTCACATTAGCACCAGCCCGGGTCTCATTATGCGAGTCATGAAACCCACCAACATCTGGTTGAATTGAGCTGCTTCTTGCTTTGCATCATATTGCCCATAATATTGGCAATATCTCGAAAACTTCCAACATTCGGGGCACCGGGTATCTCATGAGTACCCCGATCAACATTTGGTATCTCACCACCTCCATGAGGTACTTCACCACCTCCCTGAGGTATTTCACCACCTCCATGACCACTTTGGATTCACCACGCCCACTTCTCGGAGTAACCATTACTGCAAAACCGAGAACATCAAAATACCGAATTTGAAGATTCAACATAAACCACAAGTCCAAATGATTTGAAAACTTAAATCATGCTCAAATATATCCATATAGTCATCAAACAATATTCCATAAGGCAAAAATCACATTTTCCAAAAATTCAACAGCAATTGAGGTCTCTGTGACCATTGGTCGAGTGATTGGTCGGTGACCCGGTCGACCAATGAGTCGACCAATGCGAGATGAGAATGCGAAAATTCGCATTATAAGCCTCATTTTCACATTCCAACCTCATTCTAACTTCTTCCAAAGGTGAGAGAGCCCTAGGGAAAGTCTCCAAGAGTTCTCACAAGTGTTCTTGAGGTGATTTAGTGCTTCAACCACAACACCACAACACACAATCTTCACAAACAAGGTAAATCTCTTATTCTTTCTTCCATTTTCATCTTCTCATGCTTGCATTTCAATAAAACCATGCTTTACTTGTATCCAATGCTAGAAATCATGCTTAGGAATGCTTAGAAACATATTCCCTAGGTTTTAAACACAATGCCATGCATAGACAACAAGTTTTAACATAATGGTGTTCATCTCGCAACGTTTTCATACCGAAATCGTTATCTTTAGAAAAATTTCGTTTTCTCTCAAACCGCTTGAAATTTTCGCACGAGATCAAATGCTACATGCTCAAGATGACATTATAGATAGGTCCACACAATTTGATTAAACCAATTTCAACTTTTCAAAAATCCAATTTTGACCTAAATTGCAAAATCCCCAAATTTCCTTCTTGCTGAATTTTTCGCTTTAATCCAAGTTTTCGATCGATTTTCATCAAACAAACTTCATAGACATGAAATTCCAAGTATTGCGCACATGCTAGTATGTTCAAATCAAATTTCCCCCAAATTTGAAATTTTCCGAAAATTACGAAAATACCCTTTTGGCTCAAATCTTAAGATAGCACTAACTGGAATTGTCTCTTGTCTCTTTCACAGATACACTATGCAGAGGGGAGGGCGAGGACGAGGTAGAGGTCGTGGTCGCATTGTAGGTGCTCTTAGGGGCAGAGGTCGGGTTCCTTCGAGCCTAGACGGGAGGTTAGGAGACCGGACATGTTTGACACACCTCGGGCCGAGTTCTGTCCGAGGCCTACTTCGATTCTTGCAATATCGAGATGGGACGTCTACTTCACTTACGCCAGCTCGAGCCTTTAGGATTCGGCGGAGGTTCGACACATTGCGGTGGACTCATCTCTTCACCGAGGATCTGCCGGTATACCCGGAACTAGTGAGGTTGTTCTTCAGCAACCTTACTTACACGAGAGGAGGCTCGAGGCCAAGGACATCCACTTAGACTTGTCCTCGGGAGCGGGGTCTTCCGGACTCGGATTCGCTTCTCTACCCGGACAACGGCTGAGATCTTGCGGGTTCCTTACTATCCACGGCGGTGTGTGTGGATACTGCGAGGAGCGGATCCGGACAGCCATACGATGCCGTACGAGCTACGCGAGATATGCTCTACGCTATGGGATAGCCGTCGATGCTTCACTCCGTGGACCAGCGGACGGATGACGGATTCTGCACGGATTATCGGTCGCATAGTCGGCCGAAACATTATGCTGAAAGCCGGACATCACCATCGGGTCACGGTGATGGAGGCCTTAGTCATCTACCGCATCTACATGGGCTTCGAGATCGATCTCTCCTACATCATTCAGCGGGTCATGCTTGGACTTAGTTCTGCGGCCTAGCATGCGGAACCTTTGCTATGGGGAGGCTACCGACTTTGATCTTCGGGCATTTCGGGGTGAGTTTCGAGGATACACCGGTGGACACTTTGGTTCCACGGGGATACTCTATTGGGACTCGGACCATTCGTCGAGATGAGACTACGGCGATCGGAGAGATCTCCTGGTCCGGAGGGTGAGGATGATGATGAATCGGAGGATGAGGATCGGGGGTCGGAGGATGGAGGAGAGGATATCGGTCCGATAGTGATGATCGGGCCGGAGATGATGCGAGATATGCACGAGGCTGAGCTGTGCATCACGAGTTTCCTTCATCACACTTCGAGGCGGGTGGCCCTTCACATGCGGTTCCGGAGACTTCAGATCTTGGAGCACGAGATGAGATCGATGACTTCCATGCTAGAGAGAATGGAGGTCGGACGGGGAGCAGATGTATGAGAGGATGGAGTCACGACGGGATAGGATAGAGCATCGGGTGACTCGGCTAGCGGAGGAGTTCGGAGCATACGAGAGATCGAGAGAAGATCACCTAGATAGATCTGTACCTTAGGATTTCCATTTATGCATTTCGGATGTAATCGTTGTAAAAACTTTTGAAATTAATGAAGTTCATTTTGTTTCCCTTTAATTATTGTATATTATGCACCTTTCTTTTCCTTGCATTAGTGACATTTGTTCAAGTATAATTATGGTATGTTATTCGGAAATGTTCTGTTATGCCTCAAAGGTCAAGTTTCTAATTCGGTGTTCTATTATTCACTTCTAAGAGTAGAAGAGTCATTTCGGATCAATGACTCGGGAATGTTCGATTGTTGTCTTTTGTGGTTAGGATCTCCTCGAACCTTGGGCTCCGATACCAATCTGTCACGCCCTCCCGGCCCGGTACCCTATCGGCATACCCGAGAGTGTGATCCACGGCCCGAAGATCGGGTATCGAGTGATCAACCTCCCACATAAACAATAACATAATCATGAACAATCATAATAAAAGTGCGGAAGATAAACCATAGATCCAATAAAGAAAGAATGAATCTAAATGAATCGGAATAATAGATATAATCGAGTGTCAAACGAGATAAGTAAAGTGAGGCAAAAATCCCACTTTACAACCAGCGGAAAAGTAGCTCTAAAAGAATAAACTAGACAAAATCTAATCCCAGTAGCAAGTACATTGGGTAACTAAATTGTTCTCCACTTTATAGACAACATCCTTATAAGTGTAAATCTCATAAATGGCACAAGGACGCTTCCACTCAATGGTCGGACTAAGCATCGTACGGAGCATAACCACTCGCGGGATCTTCGGAGTAATTGTGGTAACCGCAATCACCTTCCTGGAGATATGCCTCTTCGCCTTGCGCTTCTTCATAGGGACCGTCATAATACTCGGTACTGCGGGATAGTCTAACAAACATTGTACAATAAAGGAATGAGTTTCAAAGAAACTCGGTAAAGCGATTAAAATCCATAATAACATAAATGGCGGGATTCCCGGAACAATCATAAATGCAATATGATATGAGACAAGCAATGAATGAATGAATCTAACTCTATGTATGCTTGGTCTCTATTGGCGGACATGCTTTAAGTCATAGCACCGTACTTCTTTAGGAAAGTCCACTCACATCCTCAACCATTTAAGATATCTTGGATTCTCTCACGGATCATTTCACCGGTCTTGAGCAGCCGATTGGTAATGGGTCCTTCATCCCTCGGGACAAACCTTGGCGGGGGGTTAAGTCAACACACTCTCTCACAACCATTTGGTATAAATCTTGGCGCATGTCGGGGTAAAACCTAGCCAAATGCAAGTCTTCTACTTAGTTACATCAAGTCGGATCCAGATACTTCCATTCCTCGTCCACGACGATCCTTTCCAGTATCCTTCACACTAGAGTCCTCATAGTCCACGACTACGGACTCATCAACCCTATTGATCATCCACATATGGTAAACGGGAAGCTCTCACGTCCTCTCACGGGTTGGTTACCGGTCTTAAGCGCCCGTGAGCCCAAGTCTAACCATATGCAACCCTACCAATAAATGGCCCCCACAATGTGATTCCTGTCCTCTCACGGGTTGGTTACCGGTCTTGAGCGCCCATGAATCCCCATTGCTACCACGGGTCGTTCGGTCTCAATACCCCTCCGATTAGGGTCGACATAACAGGACATCCTAGCCAAACACTACTAGACAATCCTAGATATGTCATCCAACAGTTTAGGAAGGTGTCCAGGAGGGCATCTCCGGAAACATCCCATAATATTCCCGTAGTAGTCCAAGGACAGAAGTGTCAAAAGGACACCTCTCCTTTCCAAACCATACTTAAGCATACACATGCATCAATTCATATCATCACATATATGGTAACTTCATATATGGAAAGAAATCAATAATTACAATCACTTGTATAACATTGGTAAGTAAATCATACATGAATCAATTCAATATGAATAAGTAATGCTACTGTAATCAAAGTTATGCAACAGTAGTATATCATTGTAAGAATCTAATTTAGGAATCATATCTATGATATTCAAATATAGAAACTAGATTCATGCTATCTATGTAATTAAGGAAATAATCATCCTTACCTTTTATAACTCGCAAAGGAATCCTAAGAAATCAAGTAAGATCTTGGCAAACTTGAGAAGAAGGTCCTAAACAAGTATATACAACATATTAGGAAAGATCCCTAACGGAAAAGATACCAAAACATCCAACACGGACCAGTGCTGGAGTTCTTTGTACTCATTGGTCGAGTGGATTGGTCGATTGGTCGATCGACCATCGATCGACCAATGCGCGACGATAGCCTAAAAAAAACAGAGTTTTAAGATATGAAATCCGAATTTGGTGGTTCAAAAGGGTACTAATCAAGGGGTAAACTACATCAGCAGTATTCTAACATATAGGGGACCTCAAAACACCAATCAAATCAAGATATCAAGATCCAAATTAGGAAACAAAAAGTTACCATAATTAGATCAACCATGGATCTTGATGAATTCGAAATAGAAATCAAAGACAAGAACAATAGGAGGATGGATCATTGCTTCAGGTAATGGTATCATGAAAACATACTTAGATCTTCAAGGAACAAGGCTTAGAAGCATAAATCTAAATAAGGAAATAAAACCTACCATATATGTAACTATCATGCTTCATGAAGAACACATAGTATGGTAGAAGAGAACAACTAGAAATTGATAGATTATGGATCATGGAAGGAAAACACAGTAATTAACTACTAACATGATCAATCATAGAAGATCCAAAGAGATCGGAATTCAAATCAGATGTTTAACAAGATTAGATCATGGTTTGATCATGATTCCTTCAAAAGCTTGCAATGATCATGGTTAAGATCATTGTTCTAGCCTCAAATCCTTAGGATGATCATGAGAACATGTTCGAGAGATGTTTGCAATAGAGAATGCAACATCTCTTCTACTGTCTCAACTCAGAAAGGAAAGAAAAACAAAGATGGAGGAGAAGAAGAGAGAGTAGACATACCTTTTGATGCAAAAAGAAGAGTTTCGACGAAGATCCGTCAAGAAAACACCAAGGATGCAAGGGAGATGACTTGCAGAGGTCTTTGGTTCGTTCCAGAGAGTTTGGAGGTAGCAAATACGAAGTGGACTCGAGATTGGACTTAAATAGAGCAAGAACAACCTAATTGCCAAAGACAGCACTCATTGGTCGAGTGGATTGGTCGACTGGCCCGATCGACCAATCAGTCGACCAATGCTGACAGCAAGACCAAAACAGGGAATTGAAGGCCCAGATCAAATCCAATCCTAAAGGGGTTTTGCACACAAGTCAAGTGACTTACCTAATAGGTAGAAATGCCTTCAAACCAATATAGAGAGCACTCCAAGTCCATCAACTAATCCGATCTTCATCAAGATTCAGTTTCCATAAATAGAACTTCATCATCAACTTTCATGGATTCAAAGGGGGGCCACCAAGTCCTCTCTTTGGGATGGCCCAAAGCTGACTTCTTACTTTACTTCGGGTCACTGGACCTACAAATAACAAGGTTTCCGGGGCAAGGTTAGGGCTGGGTTTTACATTACTGATTCAGTGAGACGGAAGCTTGAGAGCAGGAAGGCGCGAAGCAGACAACAAAGGTTCAAATTCCAGACAGGAAGAATGAAACCTACGAAGACAACGAACCGCTTTTAAAACTCCCGCACGAGTGTTCGGGAATCTGAACAATTGAGATTGATTCAAAATCAGCGATCAAGATTGAAAGACGTTTTGAAAGTTTGAACTCACGAATCCGAAATAAGCGTTCGGAAACCGTCGCTTGGATGACGTGAGCCACGACAGATCAACTGCAAGGAGATATGTGGCCTTACACTCACAACGCTCGAGGAAAAGAGACCACCGCATTAAATGTGATATGACATTTAATGAAGCACGCAGAGATTATCATCTGACGACGAACCCAGTTAAAAACCAAGCCCTCGGGATCGACCGAACGCTTGGTCTGGGGGGCTCGTGATACGGAGGGATTATGATCAGACCGAGTTCATACCTGGTCCGACCCTTGACCCCGGTCGAGACGGAAAGAACCGATTCGCTCCCGAGCAAACCGGATCCAGAAGATGGCTTGCTGAAGAAGAAAGCTTATTCGGCTACAAGCGTGCCCTAATCCTACTTATGGATTAGGGTAATCACCCTAATGATGGCAGACTCGAATTGACGGCTGCGGATAATCATTATCGAAGGGATAAACATCAGATAACCTAAAGGTTATCTCAAGAGTCCTCTACTAGCCCAAACAAGTAGAAGTCTATTGCTCAACGGATCTCACTGATAAGATCCAACGACTACCCGAAGAAGGCTCAAGTGCATCCAGCGAAGGAGATTCGAAGGTACACTCTATATAAACCTCACTACCATACAAGGTGAGGGGAGATCGAAAAGAATACTATCTGAGACTCAGGTTCAGATACATACTGATAGACCTAAACTATCAGCGATCTGCTATCTAGATCACCTTTCCCAGTTCTTCATTCCTTAGCTCTGCGCTTCTAGCAGAGCCGTTTGTGATTAAGTTCATCAACTGACTTAGCCTTCGGAGGTGGACTCCCGACCCCAGCGGTCGGGCCACATCTGACGCTTTCGTTTTGCAAGACATCACCCGGAGATCCAAGGGCTGAGTAGATTTTGGACGCATCAGCAAGGCATCTCAAAAAGCTCCAAAGCTTATTATCTTTTGAATGAGGGGCTATATGAAGGGTATAACATTATAACATAATCAATTCAAAAGGCTTCGGCTTTGGCCGATTGAGCCTTAAGGAGGTGCGCGCCCGAATGAGGACCCCAAAAGCTTACGGTTAAGCCGATTATAACAAGCGATGTTAGAAGGAAAGAGTTTTCATTAAGATTAAAGAACCAAAAGGGGGAGGGCCTACCCTTACAAAAAAAAAAAAAAAGGGATAGCAAATACAAGAATTCATGAAAAAATTTACAAATTTGCAAGAGGATCAAGGACTTGGTCAACAACAACTTTAGGAGTCTGATCTTCGGGAGCTTGATTTTGGATGTTCGGTTGGGCATTATTTTCCACCACACCTTCCCGTTTGGGAGACATCTCAGGCTCATTGCTCAAATATCCTTCAACGGTAGGATTAGCAAGCGGGGGATTGTTCTTCTCCGCAACCCAACTTGGGGCAGGCTGCTGCAACTCCTCGAAGATCTCTTCATAGATGAGATCTTTATGCTCTTCGATCGGGAAGGAAGGATCTACTGTCAAAATGCTCTTCTAGACATCACTAACATCAGCTCGATAAGCTACCACGTTATACAAGTTGAGCAGATCGCCGAACGACTGACTGTTCAGATATTTATGGACACAAGCCTTCCGAACCTCCAACTTCAGATCTTCGAGACATTTGGGAGAAACAACAACCCCTAGTTTTTCCTCTAATTCTTGCTTCTCCCGTATGAGATCCCTGATTTTGGACTCTGAGGTCAAGACAGTGTTCCTCAGCTCTCCCAGCTCCCTGTTCATCTCCTCCATTCGGGACTTGGCTATCCCAAGTTCCCCGGCAGAAGCACGAAGTCAGGCAGTCTCCTCCTTCAATTTGGAGATCTCTCCTAACCTTTTCTCAGCAATATCATCGTTGTGTTTAGCCCTAGCGCTTAGGGGGCCAACCCTCAGATTTGCTTTCATTTCACTATGGAAGTTCTCAGTAAGGACCCTGAATCAATAAAACATTCAAAAACAAGTCACCAAAGTACAGTGAATTTTGCTGAAAGAAAAGATAAAAGATCAAGACATACATGATGTTGGAGTTAACCAACTCATCATCGGACACCTCGTTCAGGGCCTTCCGGTCACTTGGAGTTTGAGCGTTGACGGCCAAGTCGACGAACGCGTCAATATCCAGAAGGATCGGGTCCCGAAGGGTCACCTTCCATTTGGGGACGTAAACTTCCCCTTGGTCAACTTTGCTTCTTGTAGAAGCAGCATCATCAGTTAACTCCTGTCTCCTCTTGACAAGAGCAACATCATCACTGGTGGACTCCTCGACTTCCACCATCTCTTTTCCTTTAGCAGCATGGTCCTGCTTGGTTCTCAGAAGCCCCTTCGGGGAAGGAGTTATTCCCTTTGGGGCAACAGTAGAAGAGGCCCCTTTCGGGGAAGGAGCAATCTTGGGAGCATCCCTATTTTTCCCCTTTCGGGGAACCCTTTCTTCAACAGTGGCAAAGGACTGCTGGGCCCGGAGATCGATGGCATTACGATTGAACTTGGGAGGCACTACAAGATCAATAGGAGGTCAAGATTACCATAAGTGCGATAAGGAAATACGGAGCAAAGAAAATAAAAGCTTCGGGCACTCACCATGACTCAGGCCCCAGTAGCGAAGAATCGCTTCATACTCCATGGCATACCCATGGATTTCCAAACACCAAGGGATGGCTTTGATGGCCCGAACCGCTTCTTTCTCGCGGTCGGAAAGAAAAGAAGGACGGTTGATATGAGTAAAGGGGGCGGGGGGGCCCACCCCCCCGGGGGGGGCCCTATCGGGGGGGGGGGGGGGGTGTGATCCACGGCCCGAAGATCGGGTATCGAGTAATCAACCTCCCACATAAACAATAACATAATCATGAACAATAATAATAAAAGTGCGGAAGATAAACCATAGATCCAAATAAGGAAAGAATGAATCATATATAAATCAGAGTACTAGATATAATCAGAGTGTCTAAAACAGATAAGTAAAGTGAGGCAAAATCCCACTCTACAACCAGCGGAAAAGTAGTTCTAAAAGAGAATAAGCAAGACAAAATCTAATCCCAGTAGCAAGTACAATGGGTAACTAAATTGTTCTCCACTTTATAGACAACATCCCTATAAGTATAAATCTCATAAACAGCACAAGGGCGCTTCCACTCAATGGTCGGACTAAGCATCGTACAGAGCATAACCACTCGCAGGATCTTCAGTGTAATTGTTGTAACCGCAATCACCTTCCTGGAGATATGCCTCTTCTCCTTGCGCTTCTTCATAGGGGCCGTCATAATATTCAGTACCTGCAGAATAGTCTAACAAACATTGTACAACAAAAGGAATGAGTTTCAAAGAAACTCAGTAAGGCAGTTAAATCCATAATAACATAAATGGCGGGATTTGGGAACAAACATAAATGCAATATGGTATGAGACAAGCAATGAATGAATGAATCTAACTCTACATATGCTGGTCTCTATTGGCAGACATGCTTTAAGTCATAGCACCGTACTTCTTTAGGAAGGTCTCAATTACTCATCATCAGTTGGTAATGGGTCTGGCATCCCTCGGGACATTCCATAGCTGGGGGTATAGGTCACCACTCTCTCACATCACCATTGGTCTAACTACCGGCGCATGTCAGGGTTAAAGCCTAGCCAAATGCAAGTCTTCTACTCAGTTACATCAAGTCAGATCCAGATACGTCCATTCCTCGTCCCTGACGATCCTTTCCGGTATCCTTCACACTAGAGTCCCCATAGTCCCTGACTACGGACTCATCAACCCTATTGATCATCCACATATGGTAAACGGGAAGCTCTCACGTCCTCTCACGGGTTGGTTACCGGTCTTGAGCGCCCGTGAGCCCAAGTCTATCCATATGCAACCCTACCAATAAATGGCCCCCACAATGTGATTCCTGTCCTCTCACGGGTTGGTTACCGGTCTTGAGCGCCCATGAATCCCCATTGCTACCACGGGTCGTTCGGTCTCAATACCCCTCCGATTAGGGTCTGACATAACAGGACATCCTAGCCAAACACTACTAGATAGTCCTAGATATGTCATCCAACAGTTTAGGAAGGTGTCCAGAGGGCATCTCCGAAAACATCCCATAATATTCCCGGAGGAGGCCAAGGGCGGGGGGGGCAAAAGGCCCCCCCCCCCCAAAAAAAAAAAAAAAAAAAAAACAACAATAAAAAAAAAAAAAAAAATGTTATGTAAAAATATAAAAAAAAAAAAAAAAAAAAAAAAATTATTATTTTTTTATACCCCCCCCAAAAAAATTGGTAAGTAAATCATACATGAGTCAATTTAATATAAGCAAGTAATGCTACTGATATCAAGACAGTACCACAGTAGTATGACATTATAAGAATCTAATTAAAGAAATAACTTAACAAAATTCAAATATAGAAACTAAGATATGCAATTTATGTTGTTAAAGAAGTAACCATCCTTACCTTTTATAACTCGCAAAGGAATCCTAAGAAATCAAGTAAGATCTTGGCAAACTTGAGAAGAAGGTCCTAAACAAGTGTATACAACATATTAGGAACGATCCCTAACAGAAAAGATACCAAAACATCCAACACAGACCAATTCGGGAGTTCTTTGTACTCATTGGTCGAGTGGATTGGTCGACTGGTCCAGTCGACCAATGCAGACAGTAGCCTAAAAATCAGAGTTTTGAGATATAAAATCCGAATTTGGTGGTTCAAAAGGGTACTAATCAAGGGGTAAACTACATCAGTAATATCCTAACATATAGGGGACCTCAAAACACTAATCGAATCAAGCCATCAAGATCCAAATTAGGAAACAAAAAGTTACCATAATTAGATCAACCATGGATCTTGAAGAATTCAAGATAGAAATCAAAGACAAGAACAATAGGAGAATGGATCATTGCTTCAGGTAAAGGTATCATGAAAAGCATACTTAGATCTTCAAGGAAATAGACTTAAAAACGTAAATCTAAATAAGGAAACAAAACCTACCATATATGTAACTATCATGATTCATGAAGAAAACATGGTATGGTAGAAGAGAAACAACTAGAGGTTGATAGATCATGGATCATGAAAAGAAAACACAGCAATTGACTACTAACATGATCAATATAGAAGATCCAAGGAGATCGGAATTCAAATCGGAAGTTAAACAAAGACTAGATCATGATTTGATCATGATTCCTTCAAAAGCTTGCAATGATCATGGTTAATATCATTGTTTTAGCCATTAATCCTTAGGATGATCATGAGAGACAAGTCCAGAGATGTTTGCAACAGAGAATGCAGCATCTCCTCTACTGTCTCAACTCAAAAAGGAAAGAAAAACAGAGATGGAGGAGAAGAAGAGAGTGTAGACATACCTTTGATGCAAAAGGAAGAGTTTTGACGAAGATCCGTCAAGAAAATCACCAAGGATGCAAGGGAGATGACTTGCAGAGGTCTTTGGTTCGTTCCAAAGAGTTTGGAGGCAGCAAATACGAAGTAGACTCGAGATTGGACTTAAATAGAGCAAGCAAGACCTAATTGCCAAAGACAGCACCCATTGGTCGAGTGGATTGGTCGACTGGTTCAGTCGACCAATCAGTCGACCAATGCAGACAGCAATTTCCAAAACAGGGAATTGAAGGCCCAGATCAAATCCAATCCTAAAGGGGTTTTGCACACATATCAAGTGACTTACCTAATAGGTAGAAATGCCTTCAAACCAAGATAGAGAGCACTCCAAGTCCATCAACTAATCCGATCTTCATCAAGATTCAGTTTCCATAAATAGAACTTCATCATCAACTCTCATGGATTCAAAGCCAGACACCAAGTCCTCCACTGGGATGGCCCAAAGCTGACTTCTTACTTTACTTCGGGTCACTAGACCTACAAATAACAAGGTTTCCGGGTCAAGGTTAGGGCTGGGTTTTACACGGGGTGCTCCATCTAATCGGGAATTTCATATATGATTCAGGAACCCTATAGGAAAACAAATCTGTTCTACCATCCCTTATGATTGGAAGGGCAAGTACCTTCGGCAAGGATTCCCCCTACCACTTTAAGTCATTCTTTGGGCACTTGGAAAAGAACACCCACCCAGGAGGATTCGACTTACTCAAATTATAGAAATGACAAAAAACACCTAAGGAGGGGGTTAACCCGAGTTCGTGACAAAGTCCCAAGAAACCAATGATATGCCTCCAGCTATTCGGGAGGAGCATACCAGGGCAAATATTCCTATGGTGGAAGATTTCAGTTATAACAGAAGAATAAAAAGGAAGTTGAACCCCACTTTTGAAGGAATCAACGTAAATAGAGAACTCCCCTGGAGGATTGGAGTTGACTCTCTCATCCGAATTTGGGGCAAGAAGAACATAGGAAGACGGAATTGAATAATCAGAATAAAGACCCTTGAGGTCTGCTAGACGAACCTCAGTCTTTTTGACGGTCGAGAACTCCCAACCGTCGGTTTCTTAGGAGCTTTCCTCTTCAGTAAGGAAGTCCTTTGAGTTTTAGGGGCATTGCTAGGAGGATCTCTAGGGCTAGTAGGGGCAGATTGTAACCAATGTTCGGTAACCCTATGGTCCTTGTGAAATCCAGCCCTAACCTAACCCTAACCCTGACCCGGAAACCCGGTTGTTTTTAGGTCCAAAGACCCAGAGTAAAGGAAGAAGCCAACTATGGGCCATCTCAGTAGAAGACATGGTGTTTGACTCTGAACCCATGGATGTTGATGATGGAGTTCCACACTTGGAGGTCTGTGCAGATTTAGAAAGGAAGCTGCACCTGTCTGAAGATAAGATTAGTTGAAGGACTAAGAGTGTTATCTGACTTGGTTTGAAGGCATTTCTACACCCTAGGTATGTCACTTGATGTGTGTGCAAAAGCCCTTGAGGTTTAGTGTCCATTTGATCCTTCATTTCCTTGTTTGAACTTTGCTGACTTGATTGGTCGACTGATTGGTCGACTGGGTCAGTAGACCAATCAATCGACCAATGGTGTGTTAAATCTGAGAAACTCCAATTTTAGGGTTTTTCACTCTCTATTTAAACACTTTGTGTTTCTTAGTATCCTCTACCTCCAAAACACTTTGAGAACGTGGGAGGACTCGTTTGAAACTCTTTTCGGTGATTTTGAAGATTCCTCTGCCAGATCTGAAGCCTCTCATCTCCGATCTGCCAGTCTAGGGTTAGTATCTCTTCTGTTTTGTAATCTATTCTTTCTTCGATCTTGTTCTTGACTGAGATTGGGAAGATGTTGCTACATTCTTGCAACCATCTCTTCTGTAATCTAATTCTTTTCTTTAGGGTTTATGATCAGCATAGAGATCTCAACCCTAATTCTTGTCAGATCCGTTTGAAACCCTACTTCTTCTCATGGATCTGATTTCGTAACCATTTGAATCTAATTTTGATTACCTTTTTCTTGGATGAGATCTAAATCGTCCTTTGTCTTTCCTGTGATTTCTATAGTGTATTTTCATCGAATTCTGGGTTTTTCTCCCAATTGGGGAAAACCATGATTTTAATTGAAGGTAATGTTTTTGATCACTATTATTGCCCGATCTTTATTCCCTTAGTGTTAGAATACTATCATATAGTTTTCCTCCAAGTTTCGTGAAGTTCCGAACCCTGTAGATTGATTGGTCGACTGGATCAGAATTCTCGTACTTGATTCGTACTGACTCTGTTGGTCGACTGATTGGTCGACTGGGTCAGTAGACCAATCAATCGACCAACGAAGGCAGTAGCTTCATTTTTTTCTCTGTTTGATTCATTTGCTCTCTGATCTTTTAGGTAAAAAGGAAAAAGACTAGCAAAAGCAAAGTATATTGTCCGAATGCAAAAGAGAAAACAAGAAAGAAGATGAAACAAAAGCAAGGAGAGTGAACTTACTTGTGATCTCAAGAAAACTAGAAGAACGAAGCTTGAATCGCGCAGGTCGAAACTGGAAACTTGTAAGAACTCAAGCAAGAAAGCTTCAAGGCAAGAGTGATTTCTGAGCGAAAACAGAAGCACAGAGAAGTAAAAAGGAGAAATGAGGCAAGAGGAGCTTTTTATAGATTCGAAATTCAAATGAAGACACGGGATTGGATTTAATCAACGGACGAGATTGTGCGTCGATTAGAGTAGAACGAACGACCCAGATCAAAGATCATCAATGTTCTTTAATCAAAGACGGTTCGAAAATTTTAGCAATGATGATAAAAGCCTAAGACGACGGTTCAAACGACAAGACGCAATGTTTTCACCTCCTCGATCGCCATGTGGTGCACTGTGCACAAGGAGCGAGGCGTTAGAACGGCTCAACGGCACCTTGCTGGAAATAGGTGTCAGGAGCATTAAATGCAAAGATATCTTAACATGAAAAGACTTCTTGTCTTCGCTCATGTTCGGTAAAAGCACCAAACAAGACCAAGCATTCCACGGCGTTGCTCGAACGCTCTGTCTGCGGGGCAAATGATACGAAGAAAATTGCACCTGAACCCATTGGTCCGGGTTCAAACCTTCTATTCCGGTTAGACCGCTATCCAAACTCACCTTAACCTAATCTGAACGATTGTGAGGGCGCCACACTTTTGCTACCAGTCACAAACGACCTCCTGAATCTTGCAATAGGCGAAGCTAACTTGTAGGAAGCAACTATCGTCAAGGTGGAGAGGGAATCATGCTAAGATCAGTAACTACCTGCACCCCCTAATATCTTGGGCAAAACCCTATGATCGGATGGCCATCTAAAGAGATCGAGAATTCACCCAACAGTCGAGAATTGGAGGTAAAGTCTATATAAACAAGTGATCTACTCATTCTAGAGGTATCTGAATCGTTTCCCAACTATTAGTATTCATATTTAGACTATGCATTCAGCCAGAGCATTGTGATCAGTTTAGCGATTGACTTAAGCTTCGGAGGTGGCCTCCCGACCCCAGTGGTCGGGCCACGTCTAACCCTGTTTTGCAGATCATCTTCATAGATCTGAAGGCTTAACAATTTCTGGACGCATCAGATCCCAATTGATGCAATAGCAAAGATGGTTGTGAAGTGTCCACAACTGGTTGCTCTTTGTGTTGAGCTGATGTAGAATAGCTATTACTTTTTCAAAAGTGAGATGCAACGGCCATTAAAGGAGCTCCTGGAGTTCCCAAAATACTTCACTTATAGCTTGGAATCAAGAATCAAGCCCATCAAAGATTATTGAACAAGGGGATCAAGTGTAGTCTAAGTAAATAAAAAAAATAGGAACGTATTGGCCCTTCAAACAAGCTTCCTTGAAGCCTTCCACAAAACATTGATGATAAGGATTACAAAGCAGTAACTCTAAGTAGAATCCTTTAATTATGTAGGAATTTAAATTTTCATATGTTATAAAAAGAATATTACAACTTGAGAAGATACATTGTCTAAGTTTTAAATTTAAAGAAGTGCGAAAATAAGTAGTTTTGCGCAATATTCATATTTTCTAGAGTCTTGAATTGTACATGAAATTAAGAAAATGAGATGAAATTTGAATGTCAAATAGTGTCTTACAAGGTAGTAAGCTTAGTCCAATTCTCACCAATAGAATTAGGATTTTTCTTTTGGAATTGAGGTGTTTGGGCTAGTGTACGCCCATTTCAACTAGTCCCCAAAAGTAGCTTTGGTAATATTGGGGTGTATCAACTCTGTTGCTGATACCTTGGCAGGTCATTGCAGTAGGATCCCCGACTACTTGGCCAAATTCCATCTCATGGATTGTTCAGTTGTGTAACAGGGACAATTCTGAGTTCTCGGGCTCCTCTTGAATGGAAGTTCCCACTTACCCCAAAAAAAATATATATTGGGGGGGGGGGGGAGGGGGGAACTTATATATCTAATAAAGGATCGAAATCTCTACGCTAAAGAGATTTGAACTCTTAACCTCTTACTTATGGGATGTAAATCTTTGTCGGGCCAAGGTCTAGGATTTTTTAGAAAATGCATTGTCAAAAGCCTACCTATGTGCCAAAAAGTTGGAAAAAAATCTTCTGTTGTGCACAGCAGTGCAACACCACAGTGCAACATGTGTCTTATGCTAAATAGATGGTGGAGATCAGAACACTGGTTTAAAATTTTATATTGTGAAAATTATACTTTCTTTAATTTGTCGAGACACTTCAAGGCTTCCATTTTTTACGAGGAATTCAAATTTGAACATTAGATTTGAACCAATTTTCATATGTGACTAAAAATAGTTTTTACCACAACAAGTGGCTCCTGAGCCTATCACAACAGCTGCCAACTAAATTTATTGGTAGTGAGATCTAACTTATAACCATCATTAAAATTGAATCTTGGTTACTCTAGACCTATATAACGTAAGAATACATCTCTCTTCAAATTAAATTTAATAAATGCATGGTTTTGTATTTCTCTAGCAAAGCTCTTAATCCTTTTTTTATGGGTTGAAGAGGTTTAGACTTGTTGTAATTTTATTTATTTTATTTAAAAATTCAAAAATCTCGTTTTGATTAATCAATTGTATCTTTTCCTAATGGACACCTAAATTGTCAATAGGTGTTTCTCTTGAGAGGCTAGTTTGGTAGCTAACAAACAAGCCTTAAGGGAAGATATGTTTCTTGGAGACAACCCTTAATGGTGTCTTTAACTTTCTTATATAAAGGTGAAAGGGGTTGTTTATTCGAGAGTAAACATTGCTTTGAAGTTGTTTTTTAAAACTATGTCGATAATGGATTGGTGAATATAGCTTTTCGGATCCCTTAGTTCATCGTTATGGAGTGCACCATATACGATGGAGGGGTTGATTGATCTTGGGGGTGAAAACGCGCTTAGAACCCGTGTGCACTATTCGGGGCGTTTAAATACCTTAAAGAAAGTGTCGGATACCACCAACACGTCTCAACTCCCCCAACTTTGTTTGAGTATCACTTGATGGATGTGCGCAACAATGTTGTCAACAAGAAGACTATTCATGCCATTCAAAATAAGATAAGTTTTTATTCTTATGATTATGTTTCATTTGTCTTATACAATAGCCCATGTGGTAATGTATTTTCCAACAGTTTTAAGGTATTTAAATTTTGTATAAGATGTGGTTGTGCAACTATAAATTTTTTGGGTTTCATGTAGCTGAAATAGTTTAATAGACGATGCAAAACTTCATCTGTGTGGTCTTTGTCTTTGGGTTGTTAACGCTTCCAGAAGTGGAGTCATAGGGAAAATGATCGACAGAGACAGAGACAGGTTGCCAAAGCCGAATTACTAAATTCTTTTATTAAAACTTTATGGCATCTATTTTATTGTTTTCCTTCAATTTTGTCTTAGTAAAAATTCAAAGTTCAAACCATGGTTTAATCTTTTGCATACATGAAAACGAATAATGGTTTGTGTATAATAACAACCTTTATACAGTGATGATGCAAGTAGGGTCAGAGGATGGGTGAAACTACATTCCCTGTTTGTGCTTTCCATATGTGGTATTAGAAACAAGAAAGTTTGTGATTCATTATTTGCTGTTTATTGAAATTCATACGCACTTTAGGCTTGCTTGGGTTTTCCGACTAGTGAGACCATTTTGTGATTTAGAACAAAGAAATATCTGGAAAAGAGGCATTTTTTTACCCTGATTTATCCTGTACTGATCATGGCTTCTTCATGTTGCACGGGGTAGTTTGCTGTGTGTACCAGTGAACTTGTAAGTCCCACTTTCAGGGCGTGCAATGTTGTATACAGTGCTGGTGCTCCTGTTTATGAGTGTTCTATTGCATGTGTTCATCTCATCACCATCTGTTTGTCACTTGATAGTTTTGCAATGGCTTATCTATCAGTTATAGTCACTAAATATTTATTTTCATGGTAAGAAGAGGGGGTTTCAATTCTCTTATACTTTGAATCTTTGATAGTCTAATTCTCTTCGAAATCTTAAACCTTGACTTCAAGAGTTCCTGTGTTTGTAATGTAAAATTTTTCGACAGTGATGTGGGTGGTTCAATGGAAAGTTGGCATCTTTAGCCTTTCTTTCTTTTGAACTTACTTTGGTTCTCCCTGTCTATAAGAAGTGACCTCAAGAGAAAACAGTTTTCCTTTCCTCTTATTCTGTCCATGGCATGGTCATAAACAGTGTTTTCTGCACCATACATGCAATTTCTGTGCATGCGTTGTCCACTTGGGCTCTCTTCACCATTTCATGTAAAGATTGACTACTTGTCCACTATACTGCATCATTTTCTAGATTATAAAAGAGATGGGTTTTCTAAACCCTCATGTTTGTCGGCTTCTCCAAATCCTTTTAACGGCCTTTTATCTCTAATATAGGGTCAGGGTTCTTGTTGTTTCCCTGAGTAAGCATGAGTAAGTTGGTGTCAAGTTCTGTGATGGATGGTCCTCTAACAATTTGAAACCAAGATTATTTAGAGCCTTGAGAGTTGAGAAACTCGGTTGTCAAGCTTTCCAAGGATTTGGTGGTGCTTGTATTTTCTCCATTTCATTCATTAATTACTATTTTTAGCATGTGAAAGTTCTTCACTCTTTTGTGGAATTTATTATATGATAGACATGGTTATCTCTTCCTAATTTTTGGAAGGTGGGGGTTCTAATGTGTTTTACCCCAGAGAACCCATATATTGTTCATCGATCTCCTTAATGTAGAAAAGAACATAGAAGGATCCTTGTCTTTCTTCTCCTGCAGCATGTCACTGAATATTGCTTACTTGCCTGAATATTGCAAATCCATATATCAAGCATCGAGTAAGATGTCACTTAATGCAATTAATGCTTTTTGTGAATTATGTACCAATTTCAGTTGTGTCACTGAACTGATTCACTATTTTGAAGAAGATGTTTTTCACTCCTTTATAATCATCAAACTAGACTGGACTCTCAAGAAGTAAAACGAAAAATCCTAATAAGAAAAGAAGTGATGATGGATCTGAGTTTGGTCTTATTTGGACATTGAGCAAGCTGTAAGTCTTCATGGACATGTCAATGTATTGAGGAAATTCAACGTCTGACCATGTTGAAGCCAAGTGTGTTCTCTATGGCACCTGGCATCAGGGAAAGCAGTCATTCAAGATGCTATGGGATTTGGGCCCATTTAAACATAGACTCAATGTCATCTTGTCTTACCATACAAGCAATTGTTTATGATTATTTGAAGCCATGCAATAATCTGGAAGACTTCTGGTTTCAGTATCCAGAGTTACCCATGGTCCTTATTGAAGGTTTTACCTGGTCTGATCTGAAAACTTGTTAAGAGGAAAGAAACTAGATTATGGAACCTTCCATAAGTTTTTAGATCAGGTATGACCATTGAGGTTGGTTATCAATGGACTCCTAGAAAGAGTTTGAAACATGTTTATTAATTCAGAGTTTTGGGCAATGTCCCATGATTTCTGGGGCTCTCTAATCTAAGAGGGAGGACTGATATGTTTGCTCTGGATTCAAAGTGGGATTACACCAACAGTTCAGGTAAGAACAGTTTAATTGTTCCTTTATTGGATTCTTTGGCCAAAAGGGACTATTCATCCATTGAGAGAAGCTTCTCTGCATGAAAGAAAAGTTCTCTATTTTTTGAGAAATTTCTCAATCATACGAAGTTGGTTGAACATGTTAAACCTAGCAGTTAACAGGGTGGTGAAGTTACTTCCTGGTCCTGGATGCTACACACTTATCTGCTGAGATTCTGGTGTGGTATGAGTATTGCAACGAGAATAAAGGAGAGTGGCTATTTTCCCTCGATAATGTTGCATCTCTGCAACTTAGTTCCTAAGTGGAAGAGCTTGTGCAGATGAAGTGGCCGTAAAGATGAATGACATGGTATGGTACATGCAGTCTAATGTAATTAGTATTATGTGTGTTAGATCATAACAACCATTGAGCTTTATGCACGATAAACCCGCATTGTGGGGTTTTACGTTTATTGTGAGATGCATATAATTTTGTGTTGAGTCTCTTCTCAAGAGACAATTATGGTAAAATGGTTGATTTTACTTAAAAAGAAAATGGAATGTGCTTCATATGTGTTTGGGCACCATATTTAAAGGTGATATGTATAGACTCGTGGTGGAGTATGTTTTTTGAATTAAAATATAAATTCCACCAAATATTATCAACTAGATTATGCCCTTGTAAGAAGCTTGGAAACCTCGACGAGGTAATATAAAAAACATGCATTGGAAGGTGGTTATTATGAATTGTTGTATAAGTCCATACTTAGTGTATGGTTTTATAAATTTGTCGATCGAAAGCCACAAGGCTAAGGTGACAATGAAAGATCCATGATAGTAACCATTGGAATAAGCATTTACATTAATGGTAAATGATGTGATCAATAGAGAAAGTAAGACACCGAGTCTTGGAAGAATGTATCTATAAATGGAAGAGACATAATGTTTTATATATATGTCTAGTGAGGCTAATAAAATAGCGCTATGTGTAGTCAAAAAGTTGGAGGAATGAACCATGAAAGCCTATCCAAGGTCATGTGATGGACACCCAACTTATGTGAAGAGGTTTTAATCTTGAATTAGGTTCAAAGGGTAAACAACGTAGTCACGGGATGACTTGAGGAGTACTACTAAATTCATTCCAATATTATGGTAAAGTAGTACCATTACAAGAAAAGAGGTAGAACAAGAGGTTCTTAATTAACTAAAGCGTACGAAATGTGGGGGTGTGTTAATTGTGGTGCACACTAGCTAACCTAAGTGGATGTGGGAAATAAGGTCGCTTTTCGATGAGAATTATATAGGCAAATTCTCTAGACATCCATGAGACTGAGATCTGGGACATGGTGTAAAATCCGGCTTCATCCTAACCCTGACCCGGCCCGGATTTAATACTGTTGCAAGTCCAAAGACCCGAAGTGGTGGTAGAAGAGACCTGTGGGCCCTCTTAGTGGATGATTCGATGCTTGATACAGAGCCTATGGACATTGACAATGATAACCCTTACTTGAGCACATTGTCAGTGTTGAGTGAAAATCTGCGCATCGACGAAGATTGGTTTAGTTGAAGCACTTCTTGGAACCACGTGATCAATCCGAAGGTATTTTCTAAAACTAGACTTGTTGATTGACTTGTAGGAGAAAACCCCGCTCGATTTGACCCTGTATAGCCTTCCGAATCCACTCCTGAAGTTGTTGTCATGGCTTGGTCGACTGCTTGGTCGACTGACGACCAGCCAGTCGACCAAGAGTAATGGAATTCGATTACTCACTAAATCACTTCCCATTTTGCCCCTACCTTTTTGGAACTCGTGAATGAAGACCTAAACTAATCATTGGCACTCCAGAGCTCGAGGTTGGACACTCTTTTGGGTTATTCCTTGATGTTTGGGAAGATCTTTGACTCAAATCATTAGTGTATACATTAATCATCAACTCAAGGTATGATTTCTTCTATTCTTCTTCTAATCTATTCATTTTTCTATCAATTGATGATCTTGAAACCATGGCTGAAGTGCTGCAACCTTGCAAACACTTAACCAAGAGTTGTTAATGCCTCTGTACTCAGCCGAATTGATCCGTTCGAACCCCGATTCGATTATTTTCTTCTCTGATGTTACTTGTATGTTATCTAGGGCATCAACACTGATTTTGGGACCATACTTGGTGATCATTGAATCTATTTACAACTTGATTAAGGTAAGGACAGTTGTTAACTCAAGTATGTTAATTATACCAACATGATTACATTATGGGAACTTAATGGTTATGTTCATATGAGTATTTCTTTACCATACATGACTGTTATATGTTTTCTTATCAGTAATAGAATGTTATATATCATTTAGAATATCATGTTCAATTTTACTTTATGATTTTATATATGATCAATCATGTTATGATATGTATCGTTTATATGATGAATCATGATTTAGTATGATATGATGAGATTGAGCTTGTGATTGACTACGTATGACTTGGGATTGGGAAGTGTCTTTCCGACACTTCTGTCCTTGGACATCGGAGGGAGTAGTATGGGATATTCCCCAAAGGTGTCCATCGACGCTTTCCCGGGTTGTTGGATGACATGCATAGGATTGTCTAGGTGTATGGCTAGGATTATCCTTGTTGTATCAGACCCGAATCGGAAGGGTATGAACGACTCGTGGTAGAGTATGGTTGATGGGCGCTCAAGACCGGTATCCACTTCGTGAGAGGACTTAAACTATACTGCGGATACCCGAAAGGGGCCATTTATTGGTAGGGTTGCAAATGGATAGGCCTGGGCTCACGGGCACTCAAGACCGGTAACCAACCCATGAGAGCTTCCCCTTTACCATTTGTGGATGACCAATAGGGTTGATGAGTCTGTAGTCCAAATTGGTCGGTGCCATAGGATACGCTGACTCTAATGTGAAGGATACGGAACCGAGTTGGTCGGTGCCATAGGGAAAGTATCCGGATCTGATATGATACGACTGAGTAGATGACTTGCATTGAGCTAGGCTTCGCTACGACATGCGCCAATACTTATACCAATGGTGATGTGAGAGAGTGGTGACTAAATCCCCAACCATGGCTTGATGAGGACCTTACCCAATTACCACGGCAGACCCAAGATATCATATGATTGAGGGGGAGTGACTGACGACCCAAAGAAGTATGGTGCTATGGCTTAAAGCATGTCTACCTTAGAGACTAGCATACTTAAGATTAGAATCATATTTCATCATTGTCTCATATCATATTGCATCATATTGTGACTTGTATCGAATGAATTGTGTACTATGAAACGACTTGCCTTGCTGAGTTCTTTTGAACTCATTCCTTTTGTGCAATTTGTTAGATTATCCTGCAGGTACAGAAGACCTTGATGGCACGTCCTATGACCCGAGCTATGATCCCGCATACTACCCTTCGGGTGATGGCTACGCGGAGAGTCAGGATTGCTATACCGAGGAGGATTATGGTTCGTACCAGGATTAGCCCCACTTTAGTGAGGGAGCGGCCATGTTGGGTTTACTTCATCCACACTTATGAAGAAGAAATCATTAGGATAGAAGAAACCTATGTGTAGGCCCCATTTCCTTAGATGACTGTAATCTTTTAAATATCCTCTCTCTAGTTCTTATGGATTCACTCGTTACACTGTTTGTAGTTCGGGATGTATTAACCACTTTTCCGCTATTGTGAAGGAGTGACTTCTGATCACTCTTTCTCTTTGAGATTCTGTCATTTAGAAGTTGATACTTAATATTTCCGCACTCTGATTTATTATCTTTTCTTATTCATTTGATCTATTTATTGCTTACTTTATACATTGATTATATTGTTCATGATTATGTTATCGTGTATGTGGGAGGCATGACCGCTCGATCTGGATCTTTGGGCTATGGATCACATCCCGGGTATGCCAGATAGGATACCGGTTGGGTGGATGTGACACATGATCTGTTCTCTTTTAGAGGAAAAATGTCCAAAAGAATAAATTTTGTAAAAGGGCTTATCACGTAAAGTCGGCCAATAGGATATGGCTGATGAGCTTGCTAGCTACGCACTGAGGAATAGTTCAAGAAGTCTAACTTCACTCGTACTGTGTAGCGAGGTTCATTAGACCTAGTGTAGTTTCAAGTTTGAAAGACACCTATAACGATGTGTCCTATTGTGTCTAATATGTTCACCAATTCAAAGTTTTGTTTTCCCAAAATTTTGAATTTTTGTGGGGGATTGTTGTAATAATATTTATTTTATTTAAAAATTCAAAAATCTCGTTTTGATTAATCAGTTATATCTTTTCCTAATGAACACCTAAATTGTCAATAGGTGTTTCTCTTGAGAGGCTAGTTTGGTAGCTAACAAACAAGCCTTAAGGGAAGATGGGTTTCTTGGAGACAACTCTTAATGGTGTCTTTTACTTTCTTATATAAAGGTGAAAGGGGTTGTTTATTCGAGAGTAGACATTGCTTGAAGTTGTTTTTTAAAATTGTGTCGATAATGGATTGGTGAATATAGCTTTCGGATCCCTTAGTTCATCGTTATGGAGCGCACCGTATACGATGGAGGGGTTGATTGATCTTGGGGGTGAAAACGCGCTTAGAACCCGTGTGCACTATTTGGGGCATTTAAATACCTTAAAGAAAGTGTCGGATACCACCGACACGTCTCAACTCCGCTAACTTTGTTCGAGTATTACTTGATGGATGTGCGCAACAGTGTTTTCGACAAGTAGACTATTCATGCCATTCGAAATAAGATAAGTTTTCATTCTTATGATTATGTTTTATTTGTCTTATACGATTGCCCATGTGGTAATGTATTTTCCAACAAGACCAAAATTATTTTGAGTCAATACACGTGCCCAAAAAAAAAATAAAACCATTATATTATAAGTTAATAAGAGCTTATTTTGCCCATTTGGGTAACGAATATTTCAAATCAAAATTGAGGTATGAGTAATCCTAGGGATTTTTTTCGGCCAAAAGGGAAAAGAAAAAATCGCTAGGGTTGATTTTGGCAATTTATTGGGAAGGTTACGTTTTAGTTTTCATTTCCCGTGAAAGACACTTCCACGTTCGACCCCTCGCCCAACCCTTCGCATAGCTGATACGCTTTCCAGTAGCCAGCCGCCGCTGATTACGCTTTCCGGTAAGCAGCCGCCGGTCCCGTCTCCGTCGCAATCCACTCCTCTCTTCCCCCACCCTTGCATCGGATGAGAGAACAAAGGGAGAGAAGTGGAGGTATTCTCCAGCACTTCTGAGAGATTTCGAGTAAGTTTCTTAGGCTCGTCGATTCTTAGTCTTCGATTCTTCATCTGGTTTTTTTTCTTTTGTATTCTTGATGAGCATGGCTTTCAGAAGGAAAGCAAAAGCTTCAATCTTTTCTATCCACCGAAATATCTCCATAGCAGTTTCCAATGGGAATGCTTCTGCCTCACAATCCAAATATTCCTCTTTGGACGGTTTCAATCCATGGATTCAAGTATCTAAAGCGTCCAAAACTTCAGACACTAGAGTTTCAGCACGTTTGTTCTCGACCCAATCGAGCAAATTCCCAGAATACGAGATGCCCACGGTCACTTGGGGAGTGATTCAAGGCCGAAAGGAGAAGTTGGTGTCTCGCGTTATCATCTGCGATTACTTGAAGAGTTTGGGAATAATTCCGGATGAGTTAGAGCACTTGGAGCTACCGTCGACGATCGAAGTGATGAAGGAGAGAGTTGAGTTCCTCCAGAAGCTGGGGCTAACCATTGATCATATCAATGAGTACCCGCTCATGCTAGGCTGTAGTGTTCGGAAGAATATGATCCCGGTTTTGGGTTATTTGGAGAAGATTGGTATTCCCAGACCGAAACTCGGAGAGTTTGTGAGGAATTATCCTCAGGTGCTCCATATGAGTGTGGTGGTTGAGCTCGTTCCTGTCGTGAGATTCATTAAGGGCCTTGATGTAGAGAAGCAGGATGTCGGATATGTGTTGCAGAAGTACCCAGAACTTCTGGGTTTTAAGCTTGAAGGCACTATGAGCACTTCAGTGGCTTATCTTGTGAGTATTGGGGTCAGCCCGAGAGACATTGGACCTATGGTTACCCAGTACCCTTACTTCCTTGGAACGAGAGTTGGCACCACGATCAAGCCTATTGTTGATTATTTGGTCTCTCTGGGGCTTCCCAAGAAGATCTTAGCTCGGATGTTTGAGAAAAGGGCTTATATACTGGGCTATGACCTCCAAGAGACGATACAACCAAATGTGGACTGTTTGATTAGCTTTGGAGTTAGGAGGGAAGCTCTAGCTTCTGTCATAGCACAGTTTCCGCAGATCCTTGGGCTTCCTTTGAAGGCTAAGTTGTCTTCTCAGCAGTATTTCTTTAATTTGAAATTGAAGATTGATCCCGAAGGTTTTGCTCGTGTCATAGAGAAGATGCCCCAAATTGTCAGTCTTAATCAAAATGTAATTTTGAAACCCATTGAGTTCCTCCGTGGCCGAGGGATATCAACTGATGATGTAGCAAAGATGGTTGTGAAATGTCCACAACTGGTTGCTCTCCGTGTTGAGCTGATGAAGAATAGCTATTACTTTTTCAAAAGTGAGATGCAACGGCCATTAAAGGAGCTCCTGGAGTTCCCGGAATACTTCACTTACAGCTTAGAATCAAGAATCAAGCCCAGGTATCAGAGATTATCGAGCAGGGGGATCAAGTGTAGTCTAGCCTGGTTCCTTAACTGTAGTGACCAGAGGTTTGAAGAAAGACTGCTGGCTGATTATATCGAAACAGAAAGTATGGGGCCTTCATTTTGTTTAGGTGGTAAATTAGAGCTCCCAGGGAGTGAGGTTGTATCAGATGAGGATGAAGATGAAAGTGATGATGAAATGCTCTATAGACGTACTGTATCTCTGTAATGATTCTGAGATGTATGAAATTTAATTGACATACTTCAGACAGTAAGAGGATTCTCTCTTTTGTTTTTCTTAGTATTCGTTTATAACTTTTCTGGTTGTTGTATTCCGCAGTAAACTATCTCCTAGCATGAATGCATCTGCTTTCAATTTTCAACCATTTCAATTATATGTCCTGTTTTACAGATACGCACTGTTAAAATTCGTATTCATACACAAAAGAGGAGTTATTAATACATGACTGTCTGTGTGTGTGTGTGTGTGTGGGGTGGGGGTTCAGTTATAGATTTCTTCTACAATTCTAACTTCATTTTTTATCATATGACTTAATATGGAGACTGCAAACCGTTTCAGAATCATATAAAATTTTAATACAAAAAGTAATTTATCAAATATATATATATATATATATATATATTTAATCATGGTAATTACCAAAACTTGAAATGTTTTAATATCAGTTGAGGAGCATAAGATCACTTACTGGAACTGTAATGTTCAAGTAATGCAAACAAAATGATTACTGAACACCTGAGGGATAAAGGATTAATGAGTTGGACCTACTATGTACTCTGGATGATAAACAAATGCATTTACCATACCACCCAAAATCAACTTCCCTAATTTTTTGCTTCAGGGAGATTCAGTATTTTTAAATTGATTTTTCTAAGAGTATCTTCATATCATCATTATATCATGGGGTTCAAATAATTCATATCGGAAGATTCAGAACAACTAATGTTGCATGATGTAGAATTGGAAATGATGGCCAGAAGCCGACCTACTGTACTACCATTCTATGATAGATGTACCCCTAATGCTTTAATGTGTTTTACATCTTCAAAGTTGTCTTCTTCAGTATTACCTATACAAGTTGTGCAAGGATAGTGCTGGTACAGGTTCTTCAGTGATGTGGTTTCACTTGTTTGAGATTTTAGAGTTTCAAGTCTAAATTGCCTGAGTGTGATCAGTGCAGTTCTCAAGGGAATTGTTGTTGATGGATCTTACTCCAACAGATTGCGTTTCTTGTGGCAGTATAGCCTTTGAGATCATTAATTATTTGTTCCCATGTTTCAGCAAAGGGACATGTTACTGCTGTCCAACTCATCTTCAGAGCCAGGTTGCCTTTTCTGGAAGTTGTGGATCGTGGAACTGGAATTTAGTGTGATATCAAAGTTGAAAACAGGGTTGGCATTTTCAAGTCCCAGATTATTCACATTATTGCTGCAATAGATGAAAGATTTCTGAAACTATGTGGTCTGGTAATTGTTTTCTTTGAATTTGAACTTCTTATCTAGTCTCTTCTTCATAACAATACCTTGACATTTTGAAAGATTTCCTCATTTCAGTAGCATTTTAAAATTTTGTCTCAGCAGGTACTGGGAGACATCTTAGTAATTATTTAATATTCTTCTTTTAGACTTCTTCGTTGTTATGCTTAGTCTGTTGCTTTTTTTTTTGCATTCATGGACATGACTTAACATCATTTTTCTCTTTATATATATATATAGATATATTGAGCAGATGAAAACATGGGCAAAAGCACATGACATTTACAGCTTACAAGATCACATTATGAACTCTTTATCTATAACATCGTTCATCATGTTTCATTTGCAGGTTGGTAATTATTTTATCAATTCCCTTAATGATCAATTTGCCATTCTTTTTCTTTCTAGATAGGTAGATGAATCGAGAATTTTATAAGCCATACTGCAAGGAGATAACAAAGGGAGCAATGTAGAGTACAACAACAGCAGCAAGATCAGGGACCTAAGGCTACAAAACCAGAAGAAAACTACATCGAAGGATACTAACTCTTATAAAAAGACTTTCTACCGACTCCTTCTGTAGCCAACCATTTGCAATTGAGTTTGCAAACCTCATCCCTATCACCTAAAGAAGTATGGAATGGTGTCTCAATGGTAGCTAGGCATTAGTAAGATCCTTTGACTTGGAAAATCTAGGTGTCTCGGTAGTAGTTTACTAGTAGTCTAGGCACTAGCTTAGTTATCAAGGTGTTGCCAAGGCACTGCCTAGGCTTCCAGGCTGATCTATAGGGCCCTGGGCAGTTGACGCCTTGCAATAGTTTAATAGTTCAATTAGTTTTGGATCAAAATCTTTACTTGTGCCAAATATCATTTACGAAACTTTTTTTATTTAATATTTGATTTACTTGAGATATTATTATTGGATAAGAAAGTATTGCCTGTTTGAATCCAATAATAATAGTTAAAATATAAAATTCCTAAAAGATAAAAAGGTGAACCTGCAGGTATAGTGTATTGATGTTAGAAAAGTCGGGGGAAGTGGCATGCACACCTTAGTTACCATACTTGCCTTGACACTGCCTTAATGGGTGCCCTACTGCCTAAATGCCTTGGATCACATTGGTGCCATGGCAACTATGGTGCGTAGTATGAATAATCATTTATTATGATGATAATGTGTTTGATTGACCAGGTTTAGATGACTATGATTGTGATGCAAATTGATTTAACATACTTTTATTTGTGGGTTACCTGTAGCTTTTATTTCAGAAATATAATTTTGTAATAGGAGATAAACTCATTTTCCTCCTAATGTGTTGAAATACAATGTTTGGCAGAATGGCTTCTTAGATCAATGATCTCAAGCCCTCTATTTATAAATAAGTGGAAAGTAGAATATTACAAGGAATAGAAGTTTACATGAATGCAAACTCTAATTTAACTCCTATACAAACTCTTATTAGACTCCTAATAGAATCCAACACTCCCCCTCAAGTTGAGGCATATATATTAGTCATGCCCAACTTGCCTACAATAGGAAGGAAATCTCTTTCTTTCAAACCCTTAGTGAAAACATCTGCTACTTGGTCTCCAGATCTTACAAAAGGCATGCAGATAAGCTCTTGTTCCAACTTTCCTTTGACAAAAAACCTGTCAATTTCAATGTGCTTAGTTCGATCATGTTGCACTGGATTATTAGCAATACTAATAGCAGACTTGTTGTCACAATATAACATCATAGGGTTTGGAACTTGAACTCCAATATCTTGCAGCAAGCCTTTCAACCATAGTAGCTCACAAACTCCACGAACCATAGCTCTATATTCAGCTTTGGTACTAGATAAAGCTACCACATTCTGTTTCTTACTTCTCCAAGTAACTAGATTACCTCCAACAAATGTACAATAACCTGAAATTGACTTCCTGTCTGGAGATCCAGCCCAGTTTGCATCAGTGTATGCTTTTACTTTTAGATTATCGGTGGGTGATAGACGTACTCCTTTTCCAGGAGTTCCCTTCAAATACTGTAGTATTCTGGTAACAACCTTCATATGAGCTAAATATGGATCATGCATGAATTGGCTCACTATCCCTACAGCATAAGCGATGTCTGGCCTGGTGTGGGACAAGTAAATAAGCTTCCCTACCAGCCTTTGGTATCTTCCTTTGTCCACTGGTTCTCCCTCTTTTTCTTTAAGTTTAGCTCCAGCTTCAATAGGGGTATCAACTGCTTTGCACCCCAACATTCCCACTTCTGATAATAAATCTAGGACATACTTTCTTTGGGATAGAAATATACCTTTATTTGATCGAGCCACCTCAACCCCTAAGAAATACTGTAACTTCCTTAGATCTTTAATTTCAAATTCTCTGCCAAAAAAGTCTTTCAGCTTTTGAATTTCTTCACCATCATTCCCTGTGATGACAATATCGTCTACATAAACAATGAGAAGTGTGATGTTAATACCTGACTTCTTGACAAATGGTGTATGATCAGCATTGCTTTGCTTGTACCCAATAGAAGTCATTGCCTTCAGAAGGCGTCCAAACCAGCATCTAGGAGACTATTTTAACCCATATATTGACCTCTTCAACCGACAGACTTTCCCTGCAGTATTGTCATCGGAAAAACCATGTGGGATTTCCATATAGACCTCTTCTGCTAACTCCCATGTAAGAAGGCATTCTTTACGTCTAGTTGGTGCAAGTTCCAGTGTTTGTTCACAGCTACAGACAACAGAACTCGACAGTATTTAGTTTCGCAACGAGGGCAAAGGTCTCCCCGATAATCAATCCCATAGGTCTAGGTAAACCCCTTTGCAACTAGTCTAGCTTTCAACTTGTTAACTGATCCATCCATATTTTGTTTAACCACAAATACCCATTTGCAGCCCACTGGTTTTTTTCCTAGAGGAAGTGTAATCAGCTCCCAAGTGTCATTTTTCTTCATTGCCTGCATTTCCTCTACCATAGCTTCCTTCCATCTCTTATCAGCATAGGCTTCCTGCTAACTTTTAGGAACAGATACAGATGACAGAGAGGATATAAAAGCACGGTAGGAGTCAGACAAAGAGTTATAAGAAACATATTTAGCTATGGGATGTTGAGTACAAGATCTGACCCCTTTTCTAACAGCAATAGGAAGATTGGAAGAAGATACCTCGGTAGAATCGATTCTCGGGAGCAGAGACCGAAGTGGTAACGTATCACCTTTCTCCACCTGCTTTAGCCGGTTGTATTTCTTCCTCTGATAAGTCTTCACCTCCTTATTCTGGTCAATCTGGTTTTGAAAGACCCCAACAGTGTGTCTCACAGAAGTGGTCTCCCCCTGGCTAGGTTCTTCACATGGTTCAGAAATCGAAGGGGGAGGATTAGAGTCCTCAGGTATACTGGCCGAAGTCTCCCCCTGGGCAGGAAACTCTTCTGGGACTCTTAAGTTGTGTTGGTGTGTGATAGGAAGATCTAAAGTCGGAAAGAACACCTCTCCTCTAGGACTCTCCCCTTGAAGAGGTGTATAGTAAGGGCAAGACTCATTAAAAATTACATCCATGGATACAATGGTTTTCCTGGAAGGAGGATGATAACATTTGTACCCTTTATGAGTAGCAGAATACCCAAAAATATGCAGTGTAGGCCGCGGGGAGCTAGCTTACTCTGATGGGCTGTTATTCTGGCATAACACACACATCCAAAAATCTTTGGGGGAATAACAAAAGAAGAGGCTCCCTGAAGAATCTCATTAGGACATTTAAAACCAAGTATCTTACTGGGCATCCTATTCATAAGGTAAGTAGCAATGAGAATAGCGTCACTCTAGTATTGGTCAGGTACATTCATAAAAATCATAATGGAACGGGCTAACTCTAAGAGATGCCGATTCTTCCTTTCGGCAACTCCATTTTGGGCAGCCGTATCAACGCAACTGGTCTGATGTATTATGCCAGAATCAGAGAGATATCTTTGAAATTCACCATCAATATACTCTGTGCCATTGTCACTGCGAAGGATCTTCACAGTGGCATTGAACTGAGTTTTAATCATATTATGAAAGTCACAAAAACATCAGAAAACCTCATTTTTTTGTTTTAAAAGATAAATGCATGTAGAACGAGAGTGACAATCAATAAAAGTAACAAAGTACCTATGGCCAGTAATAGACACACGTCGGCAGGGACCCCACACATCAGTATGAATTAGCATAAAAGGAATAGGTTTTCTATTATGAAGAGAAGGTAAATAAGTAGAACGAGTCTGTTTTGCAAAAATGCAAGCTTCACAAAAAAAATTATTTTCATTATAAGAAGAAACCAAATCAGGAAATATTTTCTTAAGAGTTCCTAGAGGGGGGTGACCTAGCCTATAGTGCCACTGATGAAGGTCTGATATTACCGAATGGACTGGATTAGAAGATGTAGTCAAAGCAGACGTAGATTCTCCAATCAGCTCAAGCAAATAAAGTCCATTGTTAAGTTTACCACGTCCAATCTCCTTTCCCATGACCAGATCCTGGAAGACACAGTAAGATGGGAAAAAAGTTACTTTACAATTCAAGTCATGTGTAAGACTATTGATAGAGAGCAAGTTAGTAGAGAAAGAGGGAACATGTAAAACTTTAGACAAAGAAAGTGATGGAGAATGTTGAATGGTCCCTTTTTCAGCAATGGAAGAATAGGATCCATCAGCAATTCGAACTTTATCCTTTCCAGAAGTTGGAGAATATTGTGAGAAAGAGGAGGATAAACCTGTCATATGATCTGTAGCTCCCGTATCAATGATCCAAGGAGTAGAAACTGAAGAAGCTTGAAAGCTTGTAAAGGTTTTATCTGAAGTAGCAAGGTAGGTGTTGGTATGGGTAGTAGAGGAAGCAGTGGTCAAGGCTGTACCATCAATAGTTGTCATGTTGATAAAATCATCTGCAGTTCTTCAGTCTTCACCCTTTCGAAGTAACAGAAATGTCGCAGAATGCAATAGCCAAACAACCCAAACAGATCTACCTCTTTTTTTTTTTTTTCTTTTCCAGTAATAACAAATGTCCTTGAAAAAACGGAATTTGCAAATAAATCTCAGAACTTATACAAATTTACGTATAAGTCCCTGTAAAGCAAATTTACCAAAATAACCCTCAAAACTTGAATTCAAAACTTAAATTCAAAAATTGAATTAAAAAACTTGAATTCAAAAATCAAATTCAAACCATAACAGATCCATTATGGTCTTTCACAGGCTTAAGGAGAACAGCCCCAGTCGAAGAACCTTAATAGCAGAACCCCAATCGAAGGTTTCAGTTGACTAACCAAGCTTCAGAATCGTAGGCTTCAGATGAAGAATCAGACAGAAAAAATTGCAGGAGCTGAAGCCGAAGCTGTTGCAGAAGCAGCGGAAGTTGCTGAATTCTTCTTCTCTTCTTCTCTTCTTCTTTCCTCTGTTTTCTGTTCTTATTCATTGAATCGAGACGGAACAGAATCGTCGTCTTCTTCTTTCTTTTTTTCTTTTTTTTTCTGTTTCAGTTACGGAACTGAATCGTTGTCTTCTTCTTTCTTCTTTTTTTTCTGTTTCAGTTGGTGACCAAGATGGTACTGAAAAACTGCCTAGAACTGAAGATTGGCGATGGGTTTGAAAAAAAATCAGAAGAAGAAGAAGGTAGGTCGCTTCCCAAATCGAATTTAGGCTTTGATGCCATGTTGAAATACAATGTTTGGCAGAATGGCTTCTTAGATCAATGATCTCAAGCCCTCTATTTATAAATAAGTGGAAAGTAGAATATTACAAGGAATAGAAGTTTACATGAATGCAAACTCTAATTTAACTCCTATACAAACTCTTATTAGACTCCTAATAGAATCCAACATAATGTTCTGTTTTTGTTCATAAACTCATTTTCCTCCTAATGTTCTGTTTTTGTTCATGCAGACTCGCAACCGTCCTAGTTTACCAGCAGTTCTTAACCTATTTAAAAGTTAATAACCTTCAAAATTTATGCAAGAAACTGTGAAATTGTTTTCCATATTTATCCATTTGCAAGCTAACTTCTATAACAATTCTAGATTGAACTATCTAAGCAATGTTAGCAAAGGAGGGTAGTTGCCTTAGGTGCCAACGTTTCGAAGGCGAAACCTGTGGATCGTTCTCTCCACATGTTATAAATCATTATCATTTCTAATCCGTAGCCTATGATTCCATAACCCCAACTTTAAGTCTGCATATTGGATTTCAGGACCCTATGTTATATGTAAACGTACATTTATATATCTCAAATTTTCTGAGAGATATGGTCTGGCGTACTAGATATGGGCCTTGCCTTGGGCTTGTCGGCCTCAACAAGGCATCACCCAATTACCCAAGTGTGAAGCACTCAAGACAGCCTGCCTTGGTGCCATAATAACTTGGGAAATGACAATCCGTCCTAATCCTTCAACTTTTGTTTGCCTGTTCTGCAAGGTCTTCTTTGTTTTACTTATGCTATGACCCTTTCTTTTCTGTATCTCCATGGGAGCGAAAAAATGATTCTTCAAGAATGAAATAGGTGATGTAACCCCGAAGTTGAGGGTCAGTCTTCAGGATCACTTAAACTGAATTCAGCACTAAAGTAGGGTTCCTTGAACCCTGTGGTTATGGTATAAGGGCTGCTTTAAAGAATCTAGGGTTTGGGAAAGGGTAGGTGAGGTTCGGCTAAGGTTTAGGAGCTAGGGTCTATGGGAATCTAAATCTGAATTGGGTTGTCCTAAAAATTCAGATTCAGGTTTTAGGGTTTTGGAAATTTAGAATAGGGTTCTTTTGATTCTAGGGTTTTGAGGAGGCGGCTGGGGTTACGGTTAGGGTTGAAGGTAGAGGAGGGGTAGGGGATGATGAATCCAAAAGGAAATAGGATTCAGTTGAAGGGTTTTAAGAGATCTAGGAGATAGTAGGTTAGGGTTACTAGAGTTTTGGGGAAGACAATGAAGGCAGAGTTTTTAGGGTTTTGAGAAGAAATTAGGGATGGGAATGGGGATTGGAAGTTAAGGGAGGGGGGTGATTATGCCAAAAGGGGTTGGGATTTGGGTGGGGAATGGGAGACTTAGTGTCTAGAATTTGAGGGGAAGGAACTACGCTGCTGCGAGAGGGGAAAAAGAGGGGGAAGAGGAAGAAAGGGGCTGAGATAGGGAATAGGGGATGAGGATTTTTTTCTGGGGGGGTGGGTGGGGGGAGGGGGATGGAAAAACTAGGGTTAGGGGAAGAGGGGAAATGCTGCCACAGTCTAGGGGAGTGGGAGAAAGAAGTCTGCGATGGGTAAGAGAGGTGAGGACGGGTAGGGACAGGGTGGGGTTTGAATACTTGTAGAGGAAAGGGAAAATGAAGAATTAGGTACACTTAGATCTATTTTTTCCTTTGTTTTCTTCATTTTCTTCACAGTTCTACTATCCTTTTTTCAGTAATCCTTTGCACCTGGGGGCAACTGGTAAATGTATTTCAGCAGTTCTTTTCATCCCTCATTTTGGTAAAGGTATTATCCACTGTCCGTTTTCAATCCTTCTTTCCACTATCTTTCTGTTTCTGTTGAATTTATTTATGTTGTTGATGCAGTTATTCGTTAGGGATATTAGGATGTTTTCACTAACCAAAGCAGAAGATATTTTCATAATTTTAGTTTTTATTTTCCAATGTTGAGATTAGATGAGCTAGTTGAAAGTAGAAGGTAGAACCCTGTTTTAGTCTTAGATTGAAATTAGGAGTTCCAGTTTTGTCAGTCAGATAATCTCACAACTTTATGTATGGGGATGTTTGTAATGAATCTTAATCTCACAACTTTATGTGTGGGGATGTTTGTTATCAATCAGCAGTATTAAAGATTGAATGAAAGTTCTCCATTTTCTCAAGTTCTGAAGTTCGTAGTCTACATGCAGAGGATGCACCTCAAGTTCTCATTTGCCTAAACAGGGCAACATGGCAGTTGAAGAACAAGGCAATTATTCCAGTATTTGGCCTCCAATATGGATTTTAAGCTTACTTTAAGGTATACGTCAATCCCATGGAGTGGTTTTCCTAAAAAAATGTTCTCTTAAGCACCAGAGTTTTCTAACTACTTATAAAATAAAATAAAAACCCAGAGTTTTCCCACTCTTGGAATGCCAGTTTTAATTTGAGGATTAATAACAGGAGTGCCGCCTTAGGAGAAGAATTAGGTCTCTAAAAGTTGTCACTACATGCCTGAGGATGTGACCAAGGTTGTATTAACCATTTTTTGTTGATTTAATTGTTCCTTTTTCTGGTGAAGTATGCATCAGAAGTCCTAGATGACATTAGGAACCCTAATGTGATGTGGAAACACTAAAATTGCTTATTGCTAGCAGGTTGCTGTAATAAACAGTTTTGAACTTGTTTTCTTTTGTTTTGTTTGGGGGTTCATTGCAGCTGTTGGAGATCTAATGGGGGACATAATACAGTAGAAAGAAGGATAAAGAAGAAAGGGGGAAGAAGGAGAAGAAAAGAGGAAAAGAGGAAAAGAGGAGAGAGAGAGAGAGACACTGAGATGGGGGGCTGCAAATGCACAAAGCTAAAGCTTCAATTCATATGTTTTCTATTCCCATCCTCAATAAGCTGATTACAAGTGTTTAAATAACAAAACAAATATACTTGATACGAAAACAACTATAATAAGACTCTTGGTAATTTAAAACTAACAAAAGACTGATCCTACTAGGACTCTTAGGAATTTAAAACTAACTAAAGCTTACCCTAGATATATACTACCCAAATAAAAACTTTGATTACATGATTATCCCAATAATAAATAACAAAATTCTAAATTATCTCTAGAACTCCCCCAAAAAACAGTTCTTATTTTATCTCCTTGCAAGCTGGAGTTTGGGCCCACCAAATTTGAATCTATTTCCATGCAAGCTGGACTTGGGCCCACCAAATATGAAGTTATCATCTAGGTTACTGTTCATACTACTGTAGCGTGAACAGTAACTTCTGGTTGTGCTGCATCAATTTCTCCCTCTCTTAAAAAAAACTCTTCCTCGAGTTTCATAGAAAATATCTGTCTCACGATTGGCACCACAAAAAAAGGATTTGATAGGTTGTTGTAGCATTGTTCACAATTACTGAGAAAATAAATTAGGGGCAATAAAGAAAGGATGAAGAGTAGAAAGATCTCAACGAGGAGAAGAAAACAAGGAAGAGAGAAAAGAAGGTTGAACAAATGATGAGATAAAGAAGAGGTCTATCCAGGTTTGGGCTCTGATACCAATTAATGGGGGACAGAATAGAGTAGAAAGAAGGATAAAAAGAAAGGGGGAAGAAGGAGAAATCTGAGATGAATCAAGCTTGAAGAAGGAGAAGAAAAGAGGAAAAGAGGAGAGAGAGAGAGAGACACAGAGGGGGGAGGGGGGCTACAAACGCACAAAGCTAAAGCTTCAATTCATATATTTTCTATTCCCATCCTCAATAAGCTGATTACAAGTGTTTAAATAACAAAACAAACATACTTGATACAAAAACAACTATAATAGGACTCTTGGTAATTTAAAACTAACAAAAGATTGATCCTACTAGGACTCTTAGGAATTTAAAAGTAACTAAAACTTATCCTAGATATCCTACCCAAATAAAAACTTTGATTACATGATTATCTCAATAATAAATAACAAAATTCTAAATTATCTCTAGAACTCCCACAAAAAACAGTTCCTATTTTATCTCCTTGCAAGCTGGAGTTTGGGCCTACCAAATTTGAATCTATTTCCATGCAAGCTGGACTTGGGCCCACCAAATATGAAATTAGCATCTAGGTACTGTTCATACTACTGTAGCGTGAACATTAACTTTTGGTTGTGCTGCATCAAGATCTCTATTCTACATCAAGCTTAAGGATATAATAGTACCAAAGGAGTTTCGCTTCATAGGCTGGCATTGCCCAAGAGGTGGTCAGGTGCTCAATTCTTAATGCACTGTGAAAGTGGCTTCATTGTTTTGACTCAAAAAACAGAAAGAAAGAAAGTGGCTTCATTGTGGATAATCTGACTAACCTGAGCAGGAGAGTTGCAACTTAAATCCAAAACTATATGGCAGATAGAAACGTAAAGCTTACAGCTAGTTGAATATGTTCTAGAATTTGTATTTACTAGAAACATATATCTGACAGCTATTTGAATATGCTCTAGAATTTGTATTTACTGAAGAGTCAATGGGATGTGGGTATAAGGAAGAGATTTCAAGGATATTCTGGAAGATCTAGAAGAGATTTGACTATTTGAGTGGAGAATGTTATGTTGCAATGTTCCAGCTACTACAATGGGATTGGGTTTCATTTTTTGGCTTTTTGTTTCCATTTCCTAGGGTTGGACAAATATGGTGTATTCCAGCTATTGTTTTTATTTTACGATATTCTAGATTCTGGTTTTGAAGGAAGTAATAAGTTGTAAGGGATCTTCTAGACAGGAGGTTTTTATTTTTGTTATAAATAAAGGGGAATGCCCCAAGGGGGTAGTTCAGCTGGCCAAGACCAACACCTCATAATTAAGAAGGGGTCATGAGTTCAATTCTTCTTGGGGTCTATCTATCAAAAAATAAAAAATAATAAATAATAAATAAATAAAATAAAGGAGAGGGGCTTAGGCCCCAATAATGATTGAATAAATATATTTTGGCTTTAGGCTTCTTGCTGGTACAATGGTGACACTGTCCTTTTGGACTGCGTTGTAATTTCAATCAGATCCTATTGTGTTGATTCAGTACATTGGCATGGTGGTTCATTGACATGTTCTAGGTTATCACCAACTGAGAATTGCACATCTTAGAATCAATGACTGAAAGGAAAGACATTCTTGAATCTTAAAGGTGTGGCTACTGAATCTGGAGAGAGAAGTCCAGAAGCTCGTGTTTCTGCATCGGGTTCTCAGAAAGTGGAAATCAACAGGAAATAATTAACTGGCATAAAAGGTATGGCTAATTCATTAACCTTTTCATGGCAAGTTTATGATTTTTTTTTACTTCCTTTTTTCTCAACTTTTATTTATGACATTTGTCTGTCATGGATTTTCGAGCTAACCCTTCATCTTTATAGGTTTACTTTTTCTTTTTTTGGTTTGGGCTTGCCTGGGATCCTGTCAGGAGTGTGTGTAGCCTGAATCAAGTGTTCATCCTACCTACCCCTCTGGGTGCTTCTTGATTCAGTCCCAAGAATACAATGGGAAAGTTATCCTGATATTTACCAGGTTTGGGAGGCAGTGATGCAACAACCTCCCCCCATCCCCCACCCCTCTCTTGCTTCCTTCTGGGCCAAATCTTGGTCTTCCCTGCCCCTATGTTGGCCCTGATTCAGGATAACATACATGATCTGAGGTTGGATGATTATGATCAATGGGGCCTTTGAAAGTTACTTTTCTTCTTAGTATTTTTTCTAAGCAAAGATCCATCTGGCTGACCCCATTTAATTGGGGTTCATTATTTTGCATGTCATCCGGTCTTTTTTTTCTTTGTTACTGTTGTTATTGGACTCCTTTCCTGTCTGTTATTTATTCAAGAAGAATTACTGTTTCTGTTGGCAAATTTCTTATAGGAGACAAATTGCATTACAGGGTCTGAAACCAATCTTTTACTTGCTTAGATGATTTCTTATGTCAAAAAGTTAGGATAGATATTTTCAACACCCTGATATCATTTATTTGTATTTTTAATTCTGAAATGTCTCCAATGAAAGTCCGATGATCTGTGGTTATCAACATGAGTATCGTATATAGCTACAGAGTGTGTGTCCAGAGTAACAAATCCAAGAAATCTAGTCCTGGGAACACCGATTTTTATGGGCCTAAGAATGCATGAAAAGTTACATATAAGAGTCGAATATTATTTTTAGTAGGATATATAGACTATTATTGTATAGGATAGTCATGTGAGTTACAAATGGTCATTCTAACTAGGAATTTAAGGGTTGTTATGTTGGGTGTAGGTTCAATTAGATAACTAAGGGTTATGGGTTTAGTAGTAACCTGGTAACTTGTAACCGTCTGGATGCCTAGTCATGTGCTTCTACATATGAAAGGGGGGAAGGTGTTTGTTCTTTTTTATTTTTTTTGCAGGGGGGGGGGTGTTGGGGGTGGGGGGAGAGTTGAAACATAAAATAATCTGGAGGTTATCATGAGAAGAGGACTGGTGACCTGCTAATTACGCCTCAATGCCAAGCTCTGTCCAAAAAGCCGAAGCCGCATTTTCTCTTTTATCTCTTTTTTATCACCCCTTCATTTTCTTTTTACTCTTGTTATCTCTGTATATTCTTTATCTTCTCCCTTCTCTACCATTTTTCCTATTTGTTCTCTGCTTCCCACCCTTGCATATACAACAGATGCTCTTGCTACAGACGATGTAAAATAAAACAAAGGAGTGGAGTAATGTTTCAACTTCGTTTGTATCAGGGATATAGTTGCAAAGAAGAGTGACATTAGGTGGAAATTTTTTTTCCTTCTAAATTATGAGAAGAAATACAGATTCTTTAAATTTTCAGGTGTTGATACAATAAATGCAAGGGCAGAAATGATGATAGTAGTTTGCTGCTGAATCTCAAATTAAAGATTTGAGCACCAGAACTTGAGACTTCCTCAAAAATGTCATGACAGGTGGAATCTTAATATGCCTGTGATGCTGCAGCCAGGGCCTTCAATTGTTCAGGAGTCAGAACTTGAGCCTCTCTTAAAACATTATGTTGGCTTCCACAAACAGCTATGTGAGGCCCTTAAAAACATCTGAAAAAAGGATGCTGGTAGTAATCTTACTTGAATTCCTTTCCTCCCCTCTCCTCCCCTTTCCTCTCATTCCCTTTTGCCTTTTTTTCACCTTTGGTAGCTAATGTACAACCATGTGTCCATCTATATTGGCACTTTGGTCTGGGGTATGTCACTGTGTCCTTCAGAATATAGTTCCTCTTAGATTACTCTCCCACATTAGGATTTTGCATATTGGACCATGCCCATAGGCTGCATGACCTTCCTATCCATGTGTCCAAATTGGGCACAAAGAGGAGTCCCGTTTTGAATGGGTATACCAGAGGAGTCCTGTCTTGAATGGGTATACCAGAATTACAGTCAGCATGATGTATCCAGCCCCCAGGCAGTCCCAAAAGAGCCTAGAAGGGGCCCAAGCCCATCCAGAATAGGGCCCAAACAAGGGGGGCAAATGGTCATTGTCACCCCTTGGATCGAGTCTATGTCAGTGGGGTTGAGTTTAGAATAATTTCTGATTTTTAATTCTGTTTTTTATTTTTAATTTGGAGTCTTAGTTGTTGAGTTAATGTTGGTCTTTGATTGTTAGTTCGAGTTGTTAGTCCTTTGTAGGTGAGGATAGGGTTCCCAAATTTTAGGAAACCTCATCTTTAAAGAAGTTCTATTTAAGTGGTCATGGAATAAATTTTGACTGAAATGGTCGAAATTTAATTGAAATGCTTGCATTTTCAAAAAACGAGACGAAACTGCCAAGATTTCGTCCAGTACAAAGTTTCTACTGAAATTTCACAGGTTTCAAAATTCCAACTTCTTTTTCATTGGTTTTTGTTGTTTTTTGTTCCATTTTCACCTAATTTCCACAACTCCTTTGCCTTCAAACACCTCTTTTGCTACTCTTTTATTTTCAAATACCTCTTAAGCCATAACAACTATGCCTAACAATTCCAAACTTCACCTTTTTATATTTTTGTTTTGTTCATTCCTTAAATGATCTTGTATTGCTTTGAATTAATATATGTCTGGTCTATGGCTATGATTTATGATTATGTATTGTTAAACTTTTTTTTTTTTTTTAAATTATTACAACTATTTATTTATTACTTTTTTAATTTATGATTTTAAAAATTATTTTTTAAATTATGTATTTTGAATTTATACATGATATATGGGCTTAAACTTAATATATGTGAGACACCATCACTTGATCTAGTTGGTCATTGTATTTTGTTGAATTGTTGTATATGTAACCAATCTATCAAACAATTCATGTATGTTGATAATTTTATGCATGTATGCAATACAATTTTTACTTGTTGTAACCAATCATTTGTTAATATGCTTGAATGATGACTTTTCAGTAGTTTTTTTTGGCAAAATACTAGTTATATTGAGTTTATTATGCTTCAAATAAGTAAGAAGTAAGAAATTAGATGAAATGGGGGTCATATAAGGCTTGAAGTACAATTTCAATCAAAACCTAGAGATTTCATTTTTTGCCTGGGCCAAAACTTGGGTTTTGACGGAAATTTGCACCATGAAGTGGGTAATTGGATCCCAATTTAGTAGGGATTCATTAGTTGAGTCTAGGAAGGTCAGTGGAGGCTATAAATAGCCTAGTTATTCAGGTAATTTTTCAGTTTTTTGAGTTAATGAAAATTATGAGTTGAAGAAAGACTTGAGAGAAGTCGTGGGATCCTTGGGAGGGTGATCTGCAGCTGGGTTTGAGCTATTATTTTCTGCAATTTTCAAGTTCCTTCTTCAAGCGCTCAAGTAACAATTCCAACAAGCTTTCTTCAAGTTTCCAGCCATCAAAGTAAGTTTCAAACCCTTCCCTTTTGTCCGCATCTTTCACAGCTCCTTCCCCATCAATACCTTGCAGTTTCAGCCCCTTTCCCATCACCCGGTAGTTTCAGCCCCTTTCCCATCTCCTTCTTCCCACATTTTCAGATCCCACCCCAACTAGGACTCTCTCATTCCAGCCCCAAAACACCCCATTATACCCTCTTTAGGATTGCCCAAGTCTATTGAACAAAGATCTAATCCTAGTTTCTGCAAACCTTACCTTGGTTAATGACTGATAGAAATTCTTCGCTTCATCTTCTTTGTTGAGAAAGTTGCAGAATTTTTAAAATTCAAAAAACCTTAATTCCTTCACACCTTGATCCCTCTTCCCCTAAATCAGTTTCTAAACTACAGATTAGCGGCATTACCACTTCTAGACTGCAGAACAGCAGCCCAATTCCCCAAACCCTCACCCTATCCGAATCCCTGTTCAACTAGGATTTGAAATTCAAGTTTGAATTTTGAATTCTAATAATATTCAGGTCTGATTTACCATACCCAACAGCTACATGGGCCTTAAAACCCTTAGCCAAAGCATCAAGAAACCCTAATTGTGTGATGGTTCCTATTTAGAAAATCCTAGATATCCAACTCTAAACCCTGGGTTGCATCACAGCACCGCAGTTGGATGCGCTGCTGCTATTAGGCTCTGTTTGGTTCTCAATGTGAGAGTAAGTGAAAGCGTGGGAAGAATTTCCACTACTTTAACAGTCTAAACCTTTGATATTTTAATAGTCTTTGCAAAATCCAACAAGTTGGTTGAAATTCTGTTTAGTAAAACTCAAGCACCAACTATTCATTTGCTTGCACCTTAGAACAAACAAGCATCAATTGGAAAATGTTACAGAATTTTTGTACAATCATTAAAATGTCTATTTTTTAAGAAAAAGCAAAGAATGCCATATTTTGCATTCGAACATGGAAGAAGGCCACAAGTTTAAAGTTGAGGAATACTTCGTAGTTGGACAAATTATGTAGTTCACTTTCGGTAACTCTATATTTTTCAATGTACCATTGAGCGCTTGTCCAAGTTAATTGTTCCATATGAATTGATTGATTGTGGTCTATAATAATTATTAATTCCTGCAGTGTCTAAAATGAAGCCTGAGTGAGGAGGGTTGTTTCATCAGCTTCTGCTTAGCTATTAGCGTCATATCTTTTGCTAAATCTTAAAATTGTGAATCGTGGTTGTGGTCCTATGATGAATTCGATTATTTTTATGCTCAATGTATCATCTTATAAAATACAATTGGATTTTTCTAGTGCTAAGAACATCTATTGGATACAGCTGGATGTTTCTAATGTAGAATTTTCCAGAATTTAACCAGTGAGTGCAGATTCGGCACCAGAACCTTGTTCATGAACAGTACTTTGAAATTTTTAATATCATTGGTGACTTATGAGAATAGGATATTGATGCAGAATTGAAGACACATTTAAAAAAAAAAAGCCCATAAAAGGCATAAAGCTATCACCCAAATCAGCCCATGACTTTCATGGGATATGATTATTTTAGTGGGTTAAAGTTAGCCCACATATTTTGATCTTCATAGTCTAGATCTAAGCTCAAGTCTAGTTTTTGAAAAGTCAATAAAAAAGGTTGTGGTTTGAAAATAAAAGAACTCATCAATTGAAATCAATTATTTTGTTAGTATTCCTTCACTATGGAGAATCCTTGTGTTTGATCAAGGTAGGTTGGTGTTTGATCCAATTGATTCACCTTATGGTGTGAAGTCCGGGTGTTACATTTTTATTCTCAATTCTCTCATATTGTCCTTTCGATTTATTCATCACTTCTGCCCCTGTTTTGAAGATCTATTCAACCCGTATTATTATACTATTTTTCTTATAATACCACTCTAGTTTCAGCCCTCTTTTACATTTGAATTATGTTTTATCTTAAGTCTATCAAATCTGAAATTGATTCTCTATGAAAGGTCCTATTTGGCTACTGTTTTGATCAATCAAATACAGTACTACATTATTTGGTATCAGAGCCATGACAAAGAGTGAAAATTTTGGACCATCCAGTCCAACTAATCCTATGACGGCAATGATGGAGATGGTTCAACAACTGAACAACCAAATCACTGTGAACCAGAAACAAATGGACGAGAGGTTCTCAGAAATGGAGGCCAGAGTTGTTTGTCTCTACTCATGCTCACCCTCCACTTGGTGAAGAATCCCATCCAGCTCATTCTGTAACCAATTTTCCTACTTGGAGAAATATGGGGAGAGGACCCAAAGGATTCTAGTTGTGCAATACCTACGAAGTTATTTCATTGGAGAACAACCTACATTCAATTGGCATGTTGGTGACTCTCACAAGGTTAAGCTTGAACTCAAAGAATACTTGGGTAAGCATGATCCCTCAAATGTTTTTTAATTGGTTGGTAACGTTGGATGATTATTTTGATTGGTATGAACTATTGGAGGTACAAAAGATGAAGCTAGCACGTACCAAGCTAGTTGGAGCTGCACGTGAATGGAGGAGAACTCGCGAATATGACTTGGAAGATTGTAGTAGTTGCATGGGAGGAAATGAAGGAAGAACTGAGAGAAAAGTACTTGTCATCTACTTTTAAATTGTGACTACAAGACAAGCAAGGGCGGGGCCATGGCCCCCAGATTTTTAAATTTTTTTAAGGATAATTACTGTTGTCCCCCTGTAGTTTGATTTTATTACTAATAAACCTGTTCTTTACGAAATTACTGTTGCCCTCCTTCCTTATAATGGTGTTAAGTAGCCGTTAAGTTTGAATATGTAATGTCTAATTTGCTTTTCATTAAAATTAAGAAATCAAAAGACGATGCTACCCCATTTATAAAACCAAATTAAATGTCAATTTTACCCTAAATTTCATTTATTTTTAATTAATGAAATGGGCAAAATTCAAATCCGATTTGGTTTCTGTCTTTACTAAACTTCATTTAATTTGAATTAAATAAATGAGCAAAATTCAAATCCAATTTGGTTTCCCATTTTCACTAAACTTCATTTATTTTGAAAATATTTTAGGTGATATTCAGTTTCCAATTTGAGTTGAATTCGATTTTCCTTCCTCTTCGATTTCTATTTGAGTTTTATTCAATCATTCTTTCTTTATTTGGTGATTTTTTTTTTAAAGAATAAAATGGATTATAGTTATTTTTTTGTCCACAGTTAATTAAGGGTACTATTGTAACTTGACAAAAGGGTAAATAAGTAAAGAGATAAGTATAAGGGTATTTTGGGAGTTTTGAGAAAATATAAGGATGCCACATCATCAATAAACTAACGGAACTTAACGGTAGGGGGGCAATAATAATTGTAGACAAAGTTGAAGGTTTGATTAGTAATTTTGAAAAGTACAGGGAGATACAATAGTAATAAAATCAAAGTACAGGGGGCCAATAGTAATTATCTCATTTTTTTATTATTTCTTTAGTTTATTCATTTTTTATATTAATTTCCTTCATTTTTTTTAGCTTTTTTCTTTTCTCACATGTGAAATATCACTATTTGGCCCTCCCAATTTGAATACAAATTTTAAAGGTAAAATAATAGATATAAATGTCATCCATATTTAAAAAATAAGTTTTCAATCCCTATTTATTCTCCCCTCTCTTCTCTCTCACAACTTTTCTTCCTATTTATTCTCCTTCTATAAACGTGGGTTAAAGGGAAATTTTTGAAAAAAAATTTTATTATTAAATATTTAAAATGCCATTTTTTATGGAAACTAGCTCCTCATTCCTATTTATTCTCCTCTCTCTTCTCTTTCATATCTTTTCTTCTTGTATATTCTCCTTCTATAAACGTGGGTTAAGGGAAATTTTTGAAAAAAATATATTATTAAATATTCAAATTGTCATTTCTAATGGAAATTAACTCCTCAATCCCTATTTATTCTTTCATATCTTTTATTTTCTCTCTCCTCTTTTCTTCCTATTTATTCTCTTCAGTTTCTTTCTTTTTATTTATTCTGTAATTGCGGATTAAGGAAAATTTGGGGAAAAAAATCTTCTGCACAATTAGGTTCTCTTTCTCTTTTTCAATTTATTTATTTTTCTTCTCTTTTACTTATTTTTTATGTTATTCTTTATTTGATTTTATATTCTTTGTTTTTGTATTTCTTTTGCAAATTTTTTTTATTTGATTTTATATTGTAAATAAAATGTCTATAATTGTAAGGTAGCTAACTACCATTGGTTTGCAACTCTTACTAAAATTTTTTAGGATTAAAGTCATATGCATTTTTTTTTTAACGATGCTTTAATTTACCTATATCTTGTTGAAAAAAAAATACTATTATTAATAATTGGAATAATTATTGTTGCCCCCTTGTATTTTGATTTTATTACTACTTTATCCCCTGTACTTTTTAAAATTAATATTCCAACCTTTAACTTTGTCAACAATTACTAATGCCCCCTACGTTAAGCTCCATTAATTTACCGATGATGTGACATCTATATATTTTTTCAAAATTCAAAAAATATCCTTGCAATTATCTTTTTACTTATTTGTTCTTTTTTCAAGTTATAATACTACCTTTAATAGGAAAAAATTAACTTTAATTTTACTTTTCTTTTTTAAAAAGAAACCACCAAATAAAGAAAAGATGTGATTTTTTTTTCTCTAAAAATAAATCACCAAATAAAGGAAAGATGTAATTAAATAGAAACTAAAATACTAAGAAATATCAAATTTAATTCAAAGCTAAAAATTGAAAATCACCTAATATATGCTGACCATTATGTATGTTACCAAATTTTCTATCAATTAGATATTATATGCTAATTTGGTTGTAAAACTTCTATCATGGTGATTATGAAAAATTTAAGTGGAATGTAAAAGTTTCAACAATAAGTATGTGGTCCCACCAAATCCAAAACTAATTCTAAAATATAAGATTTTAAGGATATAATTGACATGCAATATAGTTTTTATAAATGAGGATAATGCTATATTTTTTATTTCTTAATTTTAAGGGCAAAATAGACATTTTATATTTAATGTTAACAGTCACTTAACACCTTTAGAAGTGAGGGGGGCAATAATAATTTCACAAAGAAGGGGGTTTGATTAGTAATAAAACCAAAGTATAAGGGGGTAACAATAATTATCCCTTAATAATTTAATTATTTTCTCTACACAATATGTGTGGCGAAAAAGCATTGGTGCTTCCCCAATCTGAACTTTTATTATTCGGCCCCCACTATTGAATCCTGGTTCCGCCCCCGAAGACATGTTAAATTCTTTTTGTCAAGGGAACTTGTCAGTTGCAGAATATATGGAACAATTTTACTTTCTTTCTTCTCGTACAAGAATTCGAGGGAGAGAGATCTAAATCTTGTCATGTTTCAGATTGGGTTTATGGCCTAAAATCAATAGGGCCATTGGCGTTGTGGATGTAGAGAATGTGTATGATTGTTTTGAAAAAACCTTACGTACAGAAGAATTATTGGCACCCAACAACAAAACGTTTGGATATCAAGCCAGGGAGGTGAAAGAAATCTGATATTTGGTTTTGAATGCTCAAGACTTCATATTAAATTTGAGTATTGTATTTATAATATAATCATGAATAGGAAGTTGAGATATACAGGAAAACAAACTTAAATAGAATACTCTTAGGGCCTGTTTGGTTAAGTAACCAAGTGAAATATAATTTAAATAAGTGAAATATAATTTAAATTTTAAACTAAAGAGTTTGTCTCTCACTCAAACTCGCAAACTATGGGAGGTAGCCACAATAGTTTGGAGCGTAGTCAGAGAAAAGTTGTTGTTTCGACTGCGGCGGCTGGATTTTGTTTCCCTCACGAGACGAAATCTGAAAACCTATCTGAATTTGATCTTTCAGTTCCAATGATAGAAAGCTTGATCTGCACATCGGAAACGAAGAAACCCGGAGATTGGTTATCTGTTTCCGCCTCTTCTTCTAATGGAACCCTCTCTCAGAGGAGGATCGAGTTTCATCCAGCACGGAAGGCTTTCACTGGTTTTAGTAATGGTGAAGGAGATTTCCATATCGAGACTTTGAATCCCAGCTCGGATTCTCAGAGATCCGCCGCTCAAAAGGCTGTTGCCTTGGTTTCGACGGGGAAGAAATCAGAGGCCGGTGATTTTTTTGAAAATGGATTGGACCCAGAGCTTATTTCTGGCACGACGCTTCGAAGAATCGGTGCTGGGTTGGCAAATCTAGGGAATACATGTTACTTGAATTCAGTAGTGCAATGCCTGACATATACAGAGCCCTTTGTCGCATATTTACAGATTGAAAACCATCAATCTTCATGCCGCACTGCTGGATTTTGTGCAATGTGTGCCATCGAGGATCATGTAAGCCGTGCTCTACAATCGAGTGGGCGAATATTAGCCCCAAAGCATCTGGTGATGAACTTGCGGTGCATATCTAGGAATTTTCGTATTGCCAGACAGGAGGATGCGCATGAATACATGGTTAACTTGCTAGAATCAATGCATAAGTGCTGCTTGCCTTCTGGAGTACCAAGTGAATCCCCTAGTGCTTATGAGAAAAGCTTGGTCCACAAGATCTTTGGTGGTTGTCTCAGGAGTCAGGTGAAATGCATGCAATGTTCTTCCTGCTCAAATACATTCGATCCATTTTTGGACTTAAGTCTTGAAATAGTTAAAGCAGGTTCATTGCTTAAGGCACTTCAGCATTTCACAGCCATGGAGCAATTAGCTGGAGGGGAAAGGCAGTACCAGTGTCAATACTGCAAGCAAAAAGTTAGAGCTTACAAACAACTTACGGTTCATAAGGCCCCTTATGTCCTCACCATCCATCTGAAACGTTTTGGTACACACATTCCTGGTTCACACGTTACTGGACAAAAGATTGACAAGAAAGTTGAATTCGAACCTACATTGGACTTGAAACACTTTGTTAGTGGTGCCTATGAAGGGGAACTGAAATATACTCTTTATGGAGTTCTGGTTCATTTCGGTGAGACTACTCACTCAGGCCACTATTACTGCTTTGTTCGCACATCAAGTGGAATGTGGTATTCTCTTGATGACAATGAGGTTATTCAGGTAAGTGAGAAGAAAGTCTTGGGGCAGAAGGCCTACATTTTGTTCTATGTTCATGATAGGAGAAGCCTTGTACCAAAGAAACTAGTTGATGGTTTTCACAGGGAAAACCTTGTATCAAATCTAATTGAAAACAAAGAATGGTCTAATTCTGCCTTCAGTATGAAGGACACTTTTCAAAATGTGTTGGTTGAGAAAAGATCATGTGGTATGGACTATTCTGGTACTGCTGCTCAAAGAGATGCATCAGGTGGTAGTGCAGCAAATGGACCTCCTGTAAAAGAATCTTCTGTTAAACCTAATGGCCAGATTGTGCCCGGTCTTGTTGTATCAAAAGACCATGAGATGCTTTTACAAAAGAAGAATTCGTCGAAAAATCCTGTGAAGGGGCTACCTGTTTCACACCCTACCAATGGGCATCTTGAGCCCAAAATCATGTTACAATCTGTTCAGTCCTCAGTAAAAGGTAATAGTGATATTGCTGCTCATTCAAATGATGCCACCGTTACACCTGCTGATGAAAAGATTAATGGAACTGAAAGTGAGGACTCCAGGAAAGAATTTAGTGTATCAGTTGCTACACTATCTGATCATAATTTTGCTGAAACTTGTACCAAGAAACCCATCACTGAGACCTTTGCAGACAAGATTGATGTTATGAATGATAAAGAAGTGAACAAAGCTCCAGTTGCAGTGGGTCATGAGAAGAAGTTCGGAAAAGTAAATGCTATTGGAGTTATCTCCCCTGTGGTGGACCCTAGTGATGCAAATTGTCTGAAGACGGGAAAGAGTGGTCCTAATTCAACTGAACTTGGTTCCGTGGAGAAATCTGGGCAATCAAACAAAATGAATGGACATGTCCAGAAGGAAGATCTTGATCACCATCACCGCTGGAAGGTGATCAAGAAAATGAAGAATCTGCAGAAGTCTCGTGTTGCTAGGATGTTTCTTGGCTCAAACCTACTCTTCAGGACATCTATGACCCACTGGAAGAAAAAGAAACATAAAAGAAGTAAACACCTCAATGTAGTGCTTAGGGGTATCACTCAAGAAGACTTGCTTGATGGAAATTGTACCTCAGGACATCCTGAGCCATCTACATTGGAGAAGACTGTTATGCTGTCCCTTGATTCAGCTTGTGAACGAAAGAAGAAGTCGAGGTCTGGCAAAAACAAATCAAATCAAGTACTGCGACTGAGAAGAATTCCGGAGTTGCCATTGGGAATTTCTGTACTAGCAATATAGATGGAAATCACAGAGAAAGAATTGATCAGAACAGTGCTGAGCTTGCAACCAATGAATCACCACGAAAGAGTGTGAGCCTTATCTCATCAGCAAGTAGTGTAGGAACTAGAGAACCCAATGGTTCGGAAGATAAGAAGAAAGCTTTGGTTCGGAGCGAATTGAGAAGTATGCTTATGAGAAGTGTCGAGGAGACCATTGCACATTGGGATGGGATAGAATTGCCTACATCACAGGTTCTGGGGTCAAGCAGCAGGCCGAGTACCAATATTGGTTATATAGCAGATGACTGGGATGAAGAATATGATCGTGGGAAGAGAAAAAAGGTTAAGAGTGAAAAGAGAAGCTTCACCGGACCTAACCCTTTCCAGGAAGTTGCTAGTATGAAGACACAACTAAAGAACATGAAGATGGACCACACAAGCTCTGATACCGTGAAAAAATTCTGATATTTGGTTTTGAATGCTCAAAACTTCACATTAGCTTGAGTATTGTATTTATAGTGTAATCAATTACATGAATAAGAAGTTGATATATATAGGGAAACAAACTTAAACAGAATACCAACTCTTAAGTAACCAAGTGAAATATAATTCAAATTTTAAACTAAAGAGTTTGTCTCTCACTCAAACTCTGGTTTATCAGGAGGTTAGATGAAATTTTCCAGCACCAAAACCTAATACAACAACCCCTCCTCAACCCACATTTCCTACCCGACAAGATAAGGGCAAGGCTCCTATGACTAGTGGCGGCCAAGCACAATGTTTTCATTGTCAAGAGGTTGGACATTATGCTAAATATTGCCCACACCGTCAAAAGATTAATGTTGTTGCTGAGATTGAAAAGTCAGCAGAGGAAGAAGAATCTGATCTATTCCCATACCTGCTCAATGATGGCGACTATGACGGAGCTACATATGATGAGGATGATGCTAATAGGGGTGATGCTTATGGCATTCATATAGTAAGCTGCATCTTGGTGGCTAAAACCAAAGGAGAGGACTGGCGGCGCAATTGTATCTTTTACAGCCGCATGAAGTCTGGAAATAATACCGCTTTGGTGATAGTTAACATTGGGAGCTGCGTCAACGTTACTTCAGACATCTTTGCAAAGAAAGAAAACTTGAAGGTGGAGAAGTACCTTCAACCATATCGGGTTTCCTTACTGAATGGGAATACTTTGAAGGAAAATCAACGGTGTTTCGTAACACTGAAACTCCATTGATATGAGGAAGAGGTATGGTGTGATGTAATCCCAATGCATCTTTTGATGTTCTATTTGGTCGACCATGGATGTATGATAATGATGTTATGGTCGGGGGGGGGGGGAACCAGTGTGTATTCAAGTTTAAAGGACTTCACACTGTCCTTCACCCAGTCAATGTCCTAGTTGAAATGCGTCAGTGCAAGTTCTTGAGGACCAACCAAAAGGGGACCAATGAAGCACAACAGTTGTTGTCTATACCACAAAAGAAGTTGTTGGTTGTTCCTCACAAAGAGTTTATTCACACTAGCCATGATACAAGGTTGGTATTGGCTCTTGTTACAAGGGAAGTCATGCCTCCACCTGAGGTGACATTCCTTCCACCCATCAAAGAGTTACTTTTTGATTTTTCTGATGTGGTTCCTGATGAGTTTCCTAATGAGCTACCTCCTGTGCGCGATATTCAACATGCCATTGATTTGGTACCGGGTTCGATGTTACCAAACCTACCGGTTTATCGCCTTAGCCCAATAGAGCATAACGAACTCAAAAGACAGGTGAATGAGTTGCTACATAAAGTTTCAGTCAAGAGAGCTTAAGTCCATGTGTGGTGCCAGCATTACTCACTCCAAAGAAGGATGGCTTATGGCGCATGTGTGTGGACAATAGAGCAATCAACAAGATTACAGTCAAGTATAGGTTTCCTACACCGCGACTTGATGACATGTTAGAAATGCTATTTGGGGCTAAGATCTTTTCTAAATCGGATCTTAGAAGTGGCTATCATGAAATTCGTATTCCGTCCGGAGACGAGTGGAGGATTGCCTTCAAAACCAAGGATGGATTATTCGAATGGAAAATTATGCCTTTTGGTTTGACGAATGCACCTGATACATTCATGAGGATGATGACACAGGTACTCCATCCTTTTATTGGTTGATTTTTGGTCGTATACTTTGATGATATATTGATCTACAACAAGCATCCAGATGATCACATCGATCATCTATAGCAAGTCTTGAGAGTGCTTCGCCATGAGAAGCTATACATCAATTTCAAGAAATGCTCCTTTATGCTACCAAAGGTTGTGTTCCTTGGTTTTATTGTCTCATCATAGGGGGTTGAAATCTGATCTAGAGAAGATAATAAGTATAAAGATATAAAGTATAACAAATTGGGCTACACCAAAAACAAATCACCAAGGTTTGTAGTTTTCATGGACTTGCATCGTTTACAAGAGATTCATTCGGAACTTTAGTGCAATCATGACACCTATTACCAAGTGTTTGAAGCAATGCGAAGGTGAGTTCAAGTGGACAACAGTAGCAACCAAAGCCTTTCATCTTATAAAGCAAAAGATGACAGAGGCTCCAATACTTTGTTTGCCAGGTTTTGACCGTATATTTGAGGTAGCAACTGATGCCTCACATATTGGTCTAGGAGGTGTATTGATGCAAGGAGGGCACCCTATCACTTTCTATAGCGAGAAATTCAATGATGCCAAACGACGCTATTCGACATATGATCTAGAGCTCTATGCTGTTGTCCAGGTGTTATGCCATTGGAGACATTATTTTATCGGCAAAGAGTTCATTCTTTATACCGATCATGAGACCCTCAAGTATTTACATGCATAGAAGTCGATTAGCAATAGGCACGCTAAATGGGTTGCTTATCTACAAGAGTTTGTGTTCGCAATGAAGTACAAAGCAGGAAAGGAGAATACAGTGGCTGATGCATTGAGCCGAAAAGTACTTACTCTTAGCACATTCTCAACATATGCAGTTAGCATTAATCAGATACGTGATGAGTATGCATCTGACGAAGATTTCAACATGCCATACAAGGAGTTACAATAAGGCAAGCAACATCATAAATACTCACTTCACGATGAGTATTTGTTTTTGGGAACTCGGTTATGCATTCCAAATTCCTCCCTACGACATAACATCATATGGGAGTTGCATGGCGGAGGTTTGGATGGTCACTTCGGCAGGGATAAGACTATCATACAAGTTACTGATCGATATTATTGGTCTCATATTGCAAAGGATGTTGATAATGTAATCAAGAGATGCAGAATCCGTCAACTAGCCAAGGGAACCAAGCAAAATACAAGTCTGTACTCACCATTACTAGTTCTTCATGCAGCTTGGATTGGTATTAGTATGGATGTTATACTTGGGCTACTCTTAACAAAAGAGCGATACGACTCCATCATGGTTGTGGTTGACCGATTCTCAAAGATGGCTCACTTTATACCATGTCGCAAGACCTTTTATGTATCTCATATTGCAAAGATATTCTTTAAGGAGGTTGTACAACTACATGGGCTACCAAGTAGCATTGTCTTAGATCGTGACGTCAAGTTCATGAGCTACTTTTGGAAGACATTGTGGCTGAAAACTAACACAAAGTTATAGTTTTCAACTGCATTTCATCCACAAACTGACAAGCAAACAAAGGTGGTGAATCAAAGCTTGGGAAACTTACTGAGGTGCTTGGTTTGTGACTATGAGAAGACATGGCCGTCCATACTCGACATAGCTGAGTTTGCTTACAACAGCTCAGTTAATCGTACGACACGTTATACTCCTTTTAAGATTCTACTTGGAGTTCAACCTCGACGGCCTATAGACCTCATTCCACTACCACCACAAGCATGCATGAGTATTGAGGCTGACGAATTTCTATTGCATATCATAGAGGTACATGTTGACGTTCACCGAAGAATAGCTCTAAACAATGATGTTTGTAAGGCTACTGCAGATCGTCATTGATGATATGTAAAGTTTCAACCGGTAGACATGGCAATGGTTCGTGTCAACCCAGAAAGTTTCCAACATGGGGTCAACAACAAACTCCATCCAAAGAAGATGGGTTGGACAAGGTGCTGAAACGCATTGGACCAAATGCTTATGTACTCGAGCTACTAGAAGAAATGAACATAAGCAATGTCTTCAATGTGGCTGACTTACATCTTTATGTAGGTCACCACTTTGATGATGGAGACACTAAACAAATGTTGAGGCTGCCCCAACTCAAGCCACCAATCACCATAGTTGTCACGGTGATGAGGCGATGCGAGGCGGTTTTAGCTAGTTGAGGCGATGAGTCGACAAGGTGCCCTCCGAGGCGCTTTTGAGGCGGTTGAGGCATTTTAAGTGAAATGTTTACTTTTTAGTGTACATCTCATACACTAATTCATTATAAACCTATCATATCTTATATAATAATAATAATAAAAAAAAAAAAAAACTAATATTAGCCATATAACCTTCCTTAAGTCATCCAACATACTACAAACCACACATAGTAGGTCCTAAATAAATTCCAAGTATCATACTATCACTAACAAGAATCAAGATATGATAAAATGCAACTAAATAGTAAACACATAGATGCATGAGCAAAACAAATAGACACTAGACAACATACCTTCATTAAATGTCACCAACGCTATCACCACCTACAACTCCACGGCTCCACCTCCACCAGCACTTACAACTCCACCTCTTCTACATTGTTGAGCTGTAGCCAAATATTCTCGCAAGTAAAAGAAGAAAATGAAACAAAGCATATAGCCAAATATCTAAATTGAAAGTTTTAAATATTTAAGCAAACAATCCCACTTATATCTAAAATCTAAAGTCCAAATCCCAAATATAACAACACATCCATATCCAAAATTCCCGATAAAAATCCACAATCCATATCCAAAATTCCCAATAGGAAAGTATAAGTCAGTTAGTTATAATCATCATCAAGCAAATTGGTAGCAAGTGGAAGATCTTCTCAAAGTTGTTGTTGCTCCAAAGAGGTAGATCTCAAACCAAAATCATCTACAATGTTCTCATCATCATGCAAATCTTCCACTTCTTCCATTTCTCCATCAGACTGAGAGTCATGTTCCTCAACCACCCTCTCCGAAGAATTGCGACGTGAGTAACATATATTAACTCCAGCAGATGTTGATTCACTTGGTTGACATCTCCTCAGTCTGTTCTGGCCCTCAAGTGATGTAGATGCCCTTATAGCTCTATCAATAGTGCTCCAAGTAAGATCACCCTCAGGATGGACTAAATCATCAACCTGATAACCATCCACTCACTGCTCCAGTCAAGCTCATCAAGGAGTAGTGGATCATAATTTCTACTTTATAATTGCCTTTCATTGAACCTTTCTTGAAGATGGCAATTGTGCTGAATAAAAACTAGATCATTCAACCTCTCATGTTCCAGCCTATTCCTCTTCTTGGTGTGAATCTGAATTCATAAGCAATTGAAAAGAATCCCAAGTCATTCTTCTAAATTTAAATTTAAAAGTGTTTTAAATACTTGAATCACTTAATACTTACAAACTCAAATGTGATCCAATTCCGTTCACAACCAAAGGAAGAACAACAAAGGCCTAGTATCCTCTGTGCAATCCTTGTAAGCTCAAAAGAATTTCCTCCATGGGTATCCCACCATGTAACTATAGTATACAAACAAATTAGATTAACATAAAAGCTAGAGTTATAAACCAAATAAGTATAACTAAAAATAAAAACATACAAGTAAAAACTTACAAGGACTCATAGTTGTACACTATCTGATAGCCATAGCTGTGGAGAAAGAACCTCTACCTTGCTTGTATTCACTTGCCCAAGACAATATCTTATCTTGTAGATGTGCATTAGGCACTAGTCTTCCAACAACTTCATTGAAAGAAGGTTGGAGAGAACTAATCAACTCACAATCATCTACAATATTTAAGTTGTAGAACTTCCCAGGATTCAAAAATAAGGCTGCACCATATAGAGGTCTCTCCATCTGACACTCCCATCGCCTATCAATTATTTGTATGACTTTCTTCCAGAGTTGTTCTTTGCCTCCAAAATTTTCCTTTATTCTTCTCTTAGCCTCTTGTATGGCTACAAACACTTCAGGCAATGTGGGTCTTTCATCAACATCCACAATCCTCAATACAATCACAAGAGGTTGTGATGCTCTAATACAATCCTCCACACCATGCCAAAATGCTGTAAAAAAAGTTGTTTAAGCTACTTTCTTCCCTGCTTCTGTCTTGGACAAATTGGATTTTGTCCACTCCTAAAAAATGAATAAGTGCCTTAAGTCATCCTTATGTTTCAATAAGCTTTGCAATGTCAAGAATGAAGTGGTAAACCTAGTCACTGCAACCCTCACAAGATCCCTGTCATTAGTCTTTTGTCTCAAGGCCTCCAGCAATCTTGTGTGCCTATAAATGAAAGCGGTTATTCTCTTTCCCTGAATTATCACCTTCTTATATTGTTTCAAATTCCCAATGTCCTCTAGCATCAAATCAAGATAGTGGGTTGCACAGGGAGTCCAATATAACGTAGTCCTCTTCTCCATTAATAATGCCCCAGTTGCTTTGTAATTCATGGCATTATCAGTCACCACTTGAATTATATGCTCTTCCCCAATTTCTTCAGCTTTGTTATCCAATAACTGAAAGAGCATTTTTGCATTTTGCACATGGCTACATGCATCCACAGAACCAATGAAGAATGTTCCCTTTGGACAATTGACAAGAAAATTGATGAGGTGCCTACCTTTTTTGTCAGGCCACCCATCAGACATGAGTGTGCATCCATACATCTTCCAATACCTTTCATAATTTTTCCTCATCTCCATCGTTCTTTCTTTTGCACTCTTCAATAAAGGCACCTTGACTTCATGGTAAGTTGGGGGCTTATACCCAGAACCATATTGTGCAATAAACTTCGACCATCACCTCAAAGCTTTTAGCTTTAACTGCATTGAATGGAATGCCACACTGATACATCCAATTAGTGATGTGGTTATCCACTCGCTTATTTTCTTCAGCGGATCTCATTCTATTCAAGATTGTTGTTTTTGAGTAGCACCCTTAGCCCTCCTTTCTTCAACAACTTCTTCAGGAGTGCATCTAACATGCATATCCATGGGACCCCTTACTGGTGCCTTATTGAAGCCACTTTTCAGTCTCTTTGATGTAGTCCCAGAGCTTGGTATCTTGGAGCACACCTCAACCTCAGACCCTACACTAGGTAATGTACCTCCTTCATTAGAGGTAGGAATAAGGTGTTCTTCTCTAATTACTTGTTGAATGTCATCATACTCCTCATTATCCAAATTAGTAACAATTGCCCTCTTTTTATTTTTCACCAACACTGCATTTATCTCTTAGGCAATTTTTGCAATGGTCTTAATGCACTTCATAGCATCCCCATATCCACCCACTAGATGTTGCTTCAATCTTCTAATTCCTCCTTTAAAGTTTTTGTTGCACAAAGTGCACCTGACTGTATTCCTATCAGCAACATCCGGCTAATACCCATATTTCCACCCTGGGTCATTTGACTTGGCCTTTTTCTTCGGGTCTTTCAAGGGATCATAACTACCTTCACCCCCACTAGGAATAAGCTGACTAGCAGCAACCGCTGGATTATCAGTTGAGGGCCTTGAGGTCATTGTAAATAACTAGTAAATATCTACAATAAAAAAACATGAAACATACACATATAATCAGCCAAAATTAAAAACAATAATAAAATTGATAATGATACCATATAATTTTAATTTTGCACCATACCACACCACAATAAAAATCCTATGCATTCATCTAATCATCTCACCTCATGATAAATTGATAATCAAGCTTCTATTATGAAAAATCAGAAAAAATTATAGAAAAAATACACTGAAGCTAATAAACAACACTAATCAGTAGGCTAGAAGCTATTAAGCTAATATTAGCTGGTCTTGGTTATACTAACAAGTTATAAGTCCCCAATAAGAGAACAATCTAAGGGAGAGAAGAGATTCCAGAACTAGTCAAATAGAACTTGGTCAAAGGAATAGATGAGCAAACAATTATGGTTGAATGCCATTTTATGATAATACAATTACTGCTGAAACCTCACCTAGATCCAATGGCTGGACTTGAAGTCATGGAAGGTACCTCGTGACAATAGGAATATAGGATAGGTCAAGATCTGTCAAACTAGGAATCAATATGACTACCAAGTTGGTGAACTAGCAATCTCCATAAAAGCTTGATCCTTAATACTGAATTTAGATGAAAAAGGCCAATATATGAAAGATGTTGAATGACCTTTAAACAATAGTAGTCAAATACTACTTGGTAGGATGCAATAACCAGATAGCAGGTTTAGAGTATGACATCAGAACAGTACATGAATACCAACCACGTGAAAGACACAAAGAAGTAGCTATGTCATAGGAACCACAACAAAAACTTTAATTGCAATTTGCAAGTCACAGAGAAATAAATAATCAGTTAATAATCTCCAAACAGAAATTAAACAACGAGTAACAACTTATAACATTGTTAAAACACATGAAAGAAAAAGCATGCCGGCGACATATTGTCGCCTAAGATGGTGAACAGAATCATCGGAGGCTGTTGCAACTTGGTAGCTGCAAGCTTGCAACCGCTAAAGGGATTTGTAATTGCCAGACTTTTTAGGAGGAAAAAAAAGAGCAAAAGAAAGAAGAAGAAAGTGAGTGACAAGTACTGAAGTATAGTGCTGCCGCTGCAAGCCTGCAACTATGGTGGCTTTTGTATGAGGAAAAAAAAAAGCAGAGGTAAGAGAGTAGCAGGTGTCGATAGCAGAAGTAGAAAAAAGTTGAAGTTACTGTCGCCAGCGTCGCTAGTTGTCATCAGTGATGTTTCTGGCTGTTGCCAATGTCATCGTTGATCGATTGGAAGTCTGGAAGAGAGTAGCAGAGGGAGACATAGAGAGGAAGAGAGATTAGTGCTCAAAATTGGGGATTTCACTGGACTGTGTCGAGTGAAATTCTCGGTTTTTCCCTCTCTCTTTTTTTATTTTTTTTATTAATGATTTATTTTACAAATGATCCCATGTATCCCATGTAACACTTATATAAGCATTCAACCATTAGATGATTCCCAATTGGAATCTAATTTCCAATTCATTTTGGCCTTTGATTTGGAATTAAAAAAATGCTGGTTTTTAAAATCCACAAAGGCGGGGCAACGCCTCAGAGCCCGAGGCGACCGCCTTATGGACTCCAACTGAGGCGCTTCTCACTTCAGACCCTCTATTACCGCCAGGACAACTATGCCAATCACTTACAAAACCACTCGTCGTGGCATTGGATACCATACATTCCTCGTCAAATGGAAGAATCGTCAACGACATGAAAGTACTTGGATTTATGCTGATGATTTCAAGAAACTCAATCCAGATTTGTATGAACGTTACATGTCATTCATTCATTCGTCGGAGACAAATGTTTTCAAGCAGGGGAGAGTTGATGCAGAATTGAAGACATATTTAAGAAGCCCATTGGGTTACGCCCATCAAAGGCCTAAATCTATCACCCAAATTAGCCCATGGCTTTCATGGGCTAGGACTATTTTAGTGGGTTAAAGTTAGCCCACATAATTTGTTTTTCATAGTCTAGACCTAAGCCCAAGTTTAGTTTTTGAAAAGTCAATAAAATGGGCTATGGTTTGAAAATAAAAGAACTCATCAATTGAAGTCAAATTACTTTGTTAGCATTCCTTACCTATGGAGAATCCTTGTGTTTTATCAAGGTAGGTTGGTGTTCAATCCAATTGATCCACCTCGCGGTGTGAAGTTCGAGTGTTACATTTTTATTCTCAATTCCCTCATATTGTCCTTGTAATTTCTTCATCATGGTTCTGCCCCTGTTTTGAAGATCTATTCAACCCGTATTGTTATGCTATTTTCCTTATAATACCACTCTAGTTTCAGCCCTCTTTCACATCTGAATTCTGTTTCATCTTATGTCTATCAAATCTGAAATTGATTCCCTATGAAAGGTCCTATTTGGCTACTGTTTTGATCAATCAAATACAATAATACATTAGATATTATCTACAAATCCTTTTAGCAATTCTCGTACTTGAAATCTCCCTTAGTTGTTTTTAAGATTTGTGAGTATGTTGATATCTTCTCTTTCAAAGCTAGCATTATCTTGCTCCTCCAAAAATTTTGATATCTCCTATGCTATAATTTGCAGGGTTTAGAAAATCCTAGTGAAGATAATGTTCCTTCTATTGCTATTGTTGGCTGGCCAAATGTTAGAAGACGCAGCACTTTGAATGCATTAGTTGAAGAGGACAGGACAATAGTTAGCCCAATCAGGAACTACTCATGATGCTATTGATACTGAATTTACTACAGAAGATGGCTAGGTTTGTTTGCTTAAAAAACTGGTCTTTCCCTTCTTCACATGCTTGTTGCGTACTATTTTTATAGCTTTTCTACAGACCATTCCCAAACCCCCTAATCCAAGTGTTAAATCATTGCCCTCGAAGTCCTTCCCAAGGGTTAAGGTTACTTGGTTATTTGTCACATTTGCGACCCCATATTGAAGTGAATCGGCTGATCCTCTCCCTTGGAGCTCATGGTTTAGAAGAGAAGATTCACTTCTCAAGATGTGTTGAACGAAACTGATAGGGGGAAAGAAAGGAATGTCATCACCTTGGAGCAGCGACGCATGTTGTGTTCTCCTTTTAGAGTTTTCATAGACTTCTACAATGGTGCATTACTAAAGTTGCTCCATTGTGACCAAGTGATTGTGGTTTTAAGTCTGGAAAACAGCCTCTGTGACTGTGAAGCAGATATAAAGGTGTGTATGTTATGACTCCCCCAGATGCCGGTCGGGAGGCTTGTACACTGGGTACACCTTTTTTTTATGTACCTCCATAATTAGTAGCTGATTGTCAACCATAAAATCCAACTCTTATTTGGGATCAAGGTGATCCAAAATTTAAGCCTGCAATTAATATAATCCAAACTTGAAGCAACCCAACAAATTAATCTTTTGTTTCTATCCCTTAAAACACTTTCAATCCCTGGTTAATTGAGGAACTTAATCAAGGAAGGTAACACTGCCGAAGAGGAATATAGGAATACAAGAAAGCCTTTTAATATCATATAGGTCTGGTAGCTGCACAAAACTTTGTATGATGTGATACCTCAATATTTAGTAGCAGATTGTCAACTATAAAATCTAATTTTTAGTTGGGATCAAGGAAATCCAAAATTTATGCCAGCAATAAAAATAATCCATACTTTAAGGAAGCCAACAAATTAATCTTTCGTTTCTGTCCCTTAAAACATTTTCAACCCCTGGTTAATTGAGGAACTTAATCAGGGAAGGTAACACTACCAAAGAGGAAAATAGGAATACAAGAGAGCCTTTCAATACCATATAGTGTCTGGAAACTGCACAAATCTTTGTACAATGTAACAACTTCAGATATTTAGAAGGCCAGACCAACAGGGAGGTTGAGAGTGAGAAAGGCAGAGAAGTACGGAGAAGTAGAAGACAGAGAGAAAGGGGGAGAGAGCTCATATGAGGCTCTCCCCTATGTACTTTATTTATCATACAGAATCCAATCTCAGTTTGGGAAAACTTTCCTAAACTGAGTTACAGTAAAAGGGAAAATACATAGTGCATAGAATCTCCCAAATCCACTAAAAAGGAAATATCCTAAGGAGATTATTTGTCAGCCAATCAGGAAGAAAAAAGAAATATCCGAGGGAGGTTACTTGTCAGCCAAGCATTAAGAAAAATACTAAGTAATAAAAATAGTAACCATCCATCAGCTGGAGCATAATATCTTCAACACTCCCCCTTTAGTTGGAGAATACATGTGAAACCCAGCCTTAACCTGACCCTGACCTTGACCCGGTAACCCGGTTGTTTTTAGGTCCGAAGACCCGGAGTAAAGGAAGAAGCCAACTATGGGCCATCTTAGTAGAAGACATGGTGTTTGACTCTGAACCCATGGATGTTGTTGATGGAGTTCCATACTTGGATGTCTGTGTAGATTTGGAAAGGAAGCTGCAGCTGTCTGAAGATGAGATTAGTTGAAGGACTTGGAGTATTATCTGACTTGGTTTGGAGGTATTTCCTTACACTTGACATGTCACTTGATGAATATGCAAAAGCCCATAAGGTTTAAAGCCCATTTGATCCTCCAAATCCCTGTTTATTCCTTACTGTCTGCCTTGGTCGACTCCTTGGTCGAGTGGGCCACTCGACCAAGCGCTCGACCAAAGGAGTGTGAAATCCGAGAATTTGTAATTTTAGGGTTTCTCACTTTTATTTAAACCCTACTTCATATTTCTTTGTTACGGCTGCCTCCTAAACACTTTGTGAATGTGGAAACACTTCTCCGAAACTCTCTCTGGTGATTTTGAAAACTCCTCTGTAGATCTGAAGCCTCTCATCGCTGTTCTTACAATTCAAGGTTAGTAATCGCTTCAACATTGCAAATTTCTTTTCTTCGAACTTGATCTTGATTGAGATCAGGAAGTAGATGCTGCATCCTTGCAACCATCCCTTCGTGATCTCCTTCGTTTCTTTGAGATCTATGATCATCATCATGATCTCAACCCTGGCCGTATATTTTTCTGGAAACCCTAACCCTTGCTTGATTTCTGGAAAACTTTGGTGACCTCCCATGCGAGGGAAACCTCATGGGTAATATTTCTAGTAACCTAAACTATAATTTCTATGATTTTCTTGTTATAATTGGCAAATCATTAATTCCCTTTCATTCTGTGATCATAACCTTTCCTGGGGAGCCATAAAGGTTGAAACCCTAAATTCTTGGGTTAAATCAAGAACCCATATTTTTACCATGACTTGATGATTTTATCTTCCCATATGATTCTAATACATCCTAGGAAGTTCCCCTTCGAATTTTGGATCAATCCGACTTCAAACGAGGAAGTTATGGCCAAAGCAGTCTGTACAATTCCGTAATGACTTGCTTGGTCGACTGTTTGGTCGACTGGGCCAGTCTACCAAGCACTCGACCAAAGGAGTCAGTAGCTTTGTTTTTCGCTCGATTTGATTCGTTTGCTCTCTGATCTTTTAGGCATCTTTCCTAATGTTGTATCTATGGTTATTAGGAGTTTATTTGCTAAGTTTGGAGTTGCTCACTTTGATCTTTGGATCATCTTCTTCGATAATCAAGGTAAGGACAGTTATTTCCTTAACTACATAGATTGCTTGTTCTTTGGTTTCTACCTTATGAAACTATGATATTACTTACTATTATTGTAATTTAATTCTGATCTCTTACTGTGAGAACAGTAGCACTTGTTTATATTATCTTTTTCATTATTCATGTTATATGAATTACTTATTATTACCTAATCTGATTTTGCTCTTACATTCTCTTGTATATGATGAACTATTGGTTGTATATGTCATGACTGATCTGAGAATGTGTTTGCTTAAGTTTGGTTTGGGATTGGGGAGTGTCCTTTTGACACTTCTGTCCTTGGACATCGGAGGGAATAGTATGGGATATTCTCCGAAGATGCCCATCGACGCTTTCCCGAATCATTGGTTGTCATACCTAGGGATGTCTAGCAGTGTTTGGCTAGGATATACCCCTGTTATATCAGACCCGAATCGGAAGGGTATTGAGACCGAACGACCCGTGGTAGCAATGTGATTCATGAGCGCTCAAGACCGGTAACCAACCCGTGAGAGGACGGGAATCATATTGTGGGGGCCATTTATTGGAGGGTTGCATATGGCTAGACTTGGGCTCATGGGCGCTCAAGACCCGTATCCAACCCCTGAGAGGACATGAGAGCTTCCCGTTTACCATATGTAGATAACCGATAGGGTTGATGAGTCTGTATTCCGAGTTGGTCGGTGCCATAGGATACGCTAACTCTAGTGCAAAAGATACCGGAAAGGATCGTCAGGGACGAGGAATGAACATATCTGGAATTGAGATGATATAACTGACTAGATGACTTGCATTGGGCTAGACTTTTCCCTGACATGCGCCGGTACTTATGCCAAATGGTTGTGAGAGAGTGTGTTGACTAAATCCCCTACCATGGTTTGATGAGGACTTTACCCAATTACCCGACAGACCCAAGATGCCAGGATGGCTGAGGGGGAGTGACTGACCTACCCAAAGAAGTACGGTGCTATGACTTAAAGCATGTCTACCATAGAGACCATCATACATAGAGTTTAGATGCATTCATACTTTATCTGTTTCATATTGCATTGCATCATGTTATGTTTTGTCACATGTTATCTATGATGTTATGGATTAACTTGCCTTATTGAGTTTCTTCGAAACTCATTCCTTTTTGTATATTTTCCTGTTAGATTATCCGGCAGGTACAAATTATTATGACGAAGCAGTACAGTGAAGCGCAAGCCAATGAAGCGTATTACACGCAAGGTACTGGCGACGATCAAGATTACTCTGATGATCCCTCGGCGGATCAAGCTGCGTACTACTTTTGAAAACAACATAGAGTTAGAAAGGATTCATTGGGTTGATGAAGTCCACACTTATGAAGACGTTATCTATAGACTAGAAGACTCTCGTTCCTAGTTTATTTCTTAGTACATTTGTTTCAGTTGTTATTTCCTTTTTGACTTTCATACTACATTCCGCTATGTTTGTGGAGTGAGTTTCCACCTCACTTTACTTCTTTTGATATCTTCGGATATCTGGTATCATTTTTCCACACTCTGATTATATTATTTATTCATTTCTTGAGTTAAACCTTTTATTTATAATATTTAAACCTTGATTATTTCCTGTTTATGATTATGTTATTGTATATGTGGGAGGATGATTTCCTCGATACTTGATCTTCGGGGCTGTGGATCACACTTCCGAGTATGCCAGTTAGGGTACCGGCTGGGGGGATGTGACAATACAAGTCTCCCATGCCCAGCTTGTAGCATCCATTCTTGAATGCAAGCCCAAAGAGTGACTTGGTAAAGATGTCTCTTAGTTGCTCAGTATTAGAAACAAAGGGAGTAACAATTTTCTTTTGAGTTTTTTATGTGTGGGTCCTAACCAGACTAACACCATTAGTCGCCGTTAAGTATATTTAAATTTCAATCGTGGAGGGACCAAAATGCCCCTCAGGTTATTTAATACATTTTGTTATTATTTTTTCCCTTTTTTAAATATATATATGTTTTAACCATATAATTAACGCTTAATGACCAATTATCTCTTTTTAAAACCATATATTAACACAATATATTAAATAATCTGAAGGGCACTTTGGTTCCTTCATATTTAAAATTTGAATATACTTAACGGCAGCTAACGGTATTAGTCTACTTGGACCAACACGTAATATATTGATTTAAGGGAACCAACATTAGTTTATGATCCACTAAAAGGACACACACGTAAAAAACTCTTTTCTTTTTGAAAATAGCATCTCAGACAAAATGGCAATCCACTTCGATTTGCTTAGTGCTCTCATGGAAGACAGCATTATTAGCTATGTATATTGCATCTTGATTATCATAAAACATTCTCATAGGTTGAGTCACTGGCAGTCCCAACTCAAGAAGGAAGGATTAGATCCATAACAACTCAGCAATAGTTTGAGCCATGGCTCTATATTAAGCTTCTACACTCGACCATGCAACTATAATTTCTTTTTGCTTCTTCAAGTGATGAGGCTCAGTTGTAGATTGTCGATCACCATGAGCCCTTTCACAATCAGCATCAGAAAACCCAATGATGTCAAGGTGGTGATTAGGACGATAGTGATGTGAACACAAGGACCACCCTGTCCAAAACCCTAAGTGGGTCCCCCAGGAGCCAAGAAGTCCCCTTAGGCTGGCCAAATCCAATAGAAGGGATATTTTGGGCATTTTTGCCTTGAATTTGCTCCTAAAATTTAATTTTAGAATTATGTCAAGTCAGTCAGAGTTTGGTTAGGATTTGATTTGAGTTTGGAGTCTTTTATTTTATGTTTGACAAAGTCAACAGTCCTAGTTGAGGTAGGATAGGATTCCATATCTTATCAAATCAAGAGTTAAAGAAGTCCAATTTGTTTGTAATTTGGTTGCTTGGGTTTGAAGTTATCTAAATACCATGTTCTTAGATGACTTAAAGTGTGTGAGTGAGATCTCATATCCAAGGGCTGAGATCGGCAGTAATTTGATTCCTTTTGATAAGTGTTTTCAAAGTCCAATTGAGTTGTAAAGGAATCCTTATCTAATAAGCAAGTCCTAAGTCAGAGTTAGTTACTCAGGCTATAAATAGCCTGTCATTGTAAGCTATTTTTTAGTTTTTGGATGAATAAAGATTATTGAGTGTTTGAGTCAAGGTCTCCTATGTGGGTGGACCTTGGTGGGTTTCAAAGTTTTCAATTGTTCTACTTTTCTGCATTCTTCAAAGCATTCGTTCAAGCATTCCAATAAGTTTGAAGTACCTTCATCAAGTCCAGCAGCCATCTCAAGTTTCCAGCAAGTATCCAAGTAAGTCCAAGTACCCCCACCCCATTCCAGCCCCTCCCTATTCTGTCCGCAGGTTTTCCCCACCCCTCCCTTTAATGCCGCAACCTTCACAGCCCCTTCTCCTTTTTGTTTAGGCCTAAAAATCCATCCCCTACCCATCGTATCTAGCCCCTGCCCCTTCCTCTTTAGTTTTCTGACATTCCAGCCCTTTCCACAAGCCCTAGAAACCTTCACCTCTCCTCCTCCTTCCCCCAAAGCATCAGGTTCTAACCCTAATAGGAAAGCCATATTCCGAGCCCCAGTCGAACACTTTTTCCTTTCCTTTTGGTCACCCTTAAGACTATAACACAGTTCTAATCTTATTTCCCCCAAATCAGCCATATTTCTGGAGTTTGAAAATCCCTACACTTCATCTTCTTTAGAAAGAGTTGCAGAATTTTTGAAAAATCTCCAGAATACCTAAAACTCAAGTTTCAGCCCCTACCCACTTGAGATAGCTTCTGAAACTCAAACTAGAAGTGTTCTCAAAGTGCTGCCCAAACCTTGCAGCCAATCCTGGACTTCCCCAAACCCTGACCAAAACCCTGATTCCAATCCTAGTTGACCTAGGTCTTGATTATCAAATCTGAATTTCAACTCCTATAGAATTAAAATCTGGAATTTCACTTTCAGCAGCCCTGAGCAGTGATAAAACCCCTTAAAAACCCATATCTATCGCTGGTATAGTCCTGGGCAGCCACCTTGTCTAGGGAGTACATCCTAAACCCTAACCCTAGATCGTGGTTTACATCAGATAGACAAGCCCCTTTCCTGGTGCTCCTTTAGGGTATCTCAAGATACGACATACAACTTCCCAACATATCTTCTTGGGAGAACACATCACTACACCCATGATAAAGGATATGTCTGTCTAGTAACTATAAGATATATAAGCTTCCCTACATGTCACATCCACCCAGCCGGTACCCTATCTGGCATACCCGAGTGTGTGATCCACAGCCCTGAAGAATAAGTATCGAGGAAATCATCCTCCCACATATGTAATAACATAATCATGAACATAATATAATCATTCTATAATGAAATAAACAAGAGATCCAAATACGGAAAGAAATGACAATGTAATTAGAGTGCGGAAATGATACCAAATGTAGATATAATAAAAAAGGAGTAAAGTGAGGCGGAATCTCACTCCACATTTACAGCGGAATGTAGCTCATAAGTCTAAAAAGAAAGTACAATTGTTCTCAAAGGAAAGTAAGGAAATGATAACCAAACTTAACTAAATGTTTTCTACTTTATAGAGAACGTCTTCATAAACATAGACTTCATCAACCACGAACAGACGTTCCCACTCCACAATAGAGCTAATCATGGTACATAACATGATCACACGAGGAATCATCAACATGATCTTCATAGTTGCCAGCACCATACTTCTTTAGGATGGTCTCAATCACACAACATCGTTTGGTAATGGGTCCGGCATCCCTCGGGACATTCCATGGTTGGGGTATAAGTCACTGCTCTCTCACATCACCATTGGTCTAAGTACTAGCGCATGTCAGGATAAAAACCTAGTCCAATGCTAGTCATCTACTTAGTCATATCAACTTAGATCCAAATACGCTCATTCCTCGCCCTTGGCGATCCTTCACACTAGAGTCAGCATAGTCCCTGACTACGGACTCATCAACCCTATTGGTCATCCACAAATAACAGACGGGAAGCTCTCATGTCCCCTTACGGATTGGTTACCGGTCTTGAGCGCCCCATGAGCCCAAGTCTACTATTTGCAACCCTATCAATAAATGGCCTCTCACGAGTAACCACAATGTGATTCATGTCCTCTCACGGATTGGTTACCGGTCTTGAGCGCCCATGAATCCCATTGCTACCACGGGTCGTTCGGTCTCAATACCCTTCCGAATCGGGTCTGATATAACAGGGATATTCCTAGCCAAACACTACTAGACAAGCCCTAGGTATGACAATCAATAATTTGGGAAGTGTCAAAGTGTAGAAATACAATGTTTGGCAAAACGGCTTATTGATCCATGATCTCAAGCCCTCTATTTATAATTAAGTGGAAAGTAGACTATTACAAGGAATAAAAGTTTACATGAATGCAAACTCTAATTTAACTCCTATACAAACTCTTATTAGACTCCTAATAGAATCCAACACTCCCCCTCAAGTTGAGGCATAGATATTAGTCATGCCCAACTTGCCTACAATAGGAAGGAAATATCTTTCTTTCAAACCCTTAGTGAAGACATTTGCTACTTGGTCTCCAGATCTTACAAAAGGCATGTAGATAAGCCCTTGTTCCAACTTTCCTTTGACAAAAAACCTGTCAATTTCAATGTGCTTAGTTTGATCATGTTGCACTGGATTATTAGCAATACTAATAGCAGACTTGTTGTCACAATATAACATCATAGGGTTTGGAACTTGGACTCCAATATCTTGCAACAAGCCTTTCAACCATAGTAGCTCACAAACTCCACGAACCATAGCTCTATACTCAGCATTGGTACTAGATAAAGCTACCACATTATGTTTCTTCCTTCTCCAACTAACTAGATTACCTCCAACAAAGGTACAGTAACCTGAAATTGACTTCCTGTCTGGAGATCCAGCCCAGTCTGCATCAGTGTATGCTTCTACTTTTAGATTATCGGTGGGTGATAGAAGTATTCCTTTTCAAGGAGTTCCCTTCAAATACTGTAGTATTCTGGTAACAGCCTTCATATGAGCTAAATATGATCATGTATGAATTGGCTCACTATCCCTACAGCATAAGCGATGTCTAGCCTGGTGTGGGACAAGTGAATAAGCTTCCCTACCAGCCTTTGGTATCTTCCTTTGTTTACTGGTTCTCCCTCTTTTTTTTGTAAGTTTAGCTCTAGCTTCAATAGGGGTATCAACTGATTTACACCCCAAAATTCCCACTTCTGATAATAGATTTAGGACATACTTTCTTTAGGATAGGAATATACCTTTATTTGATCGAGCCACCTCAATCCCTAAGAAATACTGTAACTTCCCTAGATCTTTAATTTCAAACTCTTTGCCAAGAAAGTCTTTCAACTTTTGAATTTCTTCACCATCATTCCCTGTGATGACAATATAGTCTACATAAACAATGAGAAGTGTGATGTTAGTAACTGACTTCAAATATGTTTCCATGCCATTGCTTTTTTGTTTTTGCTTAGTTTAGCCAATCTATTATGAAAGATAAAAAAGGGCAAAGCAACCCGGTTTTGATTGTCCTTTAACTGAATGTCCCCTTCTTGTGCATGTAAAAAGGGGATAAATAAATCAATCAAATTCCGAGAGGCTTCATAAAGTGCTTCTTTAGGAGTTAAACTTCCATTCGTCCATATTTTGAGAAAAAATAATGTATGATCAGCATTGCTTTGCTTGTACCCAATAGAAGTCATTGCCTTCAGAAGGCGTCCAAACCAGCATTTAGGAGACTGTTTTAACCCATATATTGACCTCTTCAACCGACAGACTTTCCCTGCAGTATTGTCATCAGAAAAACCATGTGGGATTTCCATATAGACCTTTTCTGCTAACTCCCCATGTAAGAAGGCATTCTTTATGTCTAGTTGGTGCAAGTTCCAGTGTTTGTTCACAGCTACTGACAACAGAACTCTGACAGTATTTAGTTTCGCAACAGGGGCAAATGTCTCCTGATAATCAATCCCATAGGTCTGGGTAAACCCCTTTGCAACTAGTCTAGCTTTCAACTTGTTGGCTGATCCATCCATATTTTGTTTAACCACAAATACCCATTTGCAGCCCACTGGTTTTTTTCCTGGAGGAAGTGTTATCAGCTCCCAAGTGTCATTTTTCTTCATTGCCTGCATTTCCTCTACCATAGCTTCCTTCCATCTCTTATCAGCATAGGCTTCCTGCCAACTTTTAGGAACAGATACAAATGACAGAGAGGATATAAAAGCACGGTAGGAGTCAGACAAAGAGTTATAAGAAACAAAATTAGCTATGGGATGTTGAGTACAAGATCTGACCCCTTTTCTAACAGCAATAGGAAGATTGGAAGAAGATAACTCGAAGAGAATCTCGATTCTCGGAGCAGGAGACTGAAGTGGTAACGTATCACCTTTCTCCACCTGCTTTAGCCGGTTGTATTTCTTCCTCTGATAAGTTTGCACCTCCTTATTCTGGTCAATCTAGTTTTGAAAGACCCCAACAGTGTGTCTCACAGGAGTGGTCTCCCCCTGGCTAGGTTCTTCACATGGTTCAGAAATCAAAGGGGGAGGATTCGAGTCCTCAAGTATACTGGCCAAAGTCTCCCCCTGGTCAGGAAACTCTTCTGGGACTCTTAAGTTGTGTTGGTGTGTGATAGGAAGATCTAGAGTCGGAAAGAACACCTCTCCTTTAGGACTCTCCCCTTGGAGAGGTGTATAGTAAGGGAAAAACTCATGAAAAATTACATCCATGGATACAATGGTTTTCCTGGAAGGAGGATGATAACATTTGTACCCTTTCTGAGTAGCATAATACCCCAAAAATATGCAGCGTAGGCCGCGGGGAGCCAGCTTACTCTGGTGGGCTATGATTCTGGCATGACACACACATCCAAAAACCTTTGGGGGAATAACAAAAGAAGAGGCTCCCTGAAGAATCTCATTAGGGCATTTAAAACCAAGTATCCTACTGGGCATCCTATTCATAAGGTAAGTAGCAGTGAGAATGGCGTCACTCCAGTATTGGTTAGGGACATTCATAGAAATCATAATGGAACGAGCTATCACTAATAGATGTCGATTCTTCCTTTCGACAACCCCATTTTGGGCAGCCGTATCAACGCAACTGGTCTGATGTATTATGCCAGAATTAGAGAGATATCTTTGAAATTCACCATCAATATACTCTGTGCCATTGTCAATGCGAAGGATCTTCACAGTGGCATTGAACTGAGTTTTAATCATATTATGAAAGTCACGAAAACATCGGAAAACCTCATTTTTTTTGTTTTAAAAGATAAATGCATGTAGAACGAGAGTGACAATCAACAAAAGTAACAAAGTACCTATGCCCAGTAATAGACACACGTCGGCAGGGATCCCACACATCAATATGAATTAGCATAAAAGGAATAGGTTTCTATTATGAAGAGAAGGTAAATAAGTAGAACGAGTCTGTTTTGAAAAAATGCAGGCTTCACAAAAAAAATTATTTTCATTATAAGAAGAAACCAAATCAAGAAATATTTTCTTAAGAGTTCCTAGAGGGGGGTGACCTAGCCTACGGTGCCACTGATGAAGGTCTGATATTACCAAATGGACCGGATTAGAAGATGTAGTCAAAGCTGACGTAGATTCTCCAATCGGCTCGAGCAAATAAAGTCCATTGTCTACTTTACCACGTCCAATCTCCTTCCCTATGACTAGATCCTGGAAGACACAGTAAGATGGGAAAAAAGACACTTTACAATTCAAGTCATTTGTAAGACTACTGATAGAGAGCAAGTTAGTAGAGAAAGAGGGAACATGTAAAACTTTAGACAAAGAAAGTGATGGAGAATGCTGAATGGTCCCTTTTCCAGCAATGGAAGAATAGGAGCCATCAACAATTCGAACTTTATCATTTCCAAAAGTTGGAGAATATTGTAAGAAAGAGGAGGATAAACCTGTCATATGATCCGTAGCTCCTGTATCAATGATCCAAGGAGTAGAAACTGAAGAAGCTTGTAAAGGTTTTATCTGAAGTAGCAAGGTAGGTGTTGGTATGGGTAGTAGAGGAAGCAGTGGTCAAGGTTGTACCATCAATAGTTGTCATGTTGACAAAATTATCTGCAGTTCTTCAGTCTTCACCCTTTCGAAGTAACAGAAATGTCGCAAAATGCAATAGCCAAACAACCCAAACGGATCTACCTTTTTTTCTTTTTTCCCTTTTTTTTTAATTACAAATAAGTCCCTAGAAAATCTGAAATTACAAATAGGTCTTTGAAACTATTTGAAATTACAAATAGGTCCTGTTTGAGAAGAGAATCGATGACGTTATTCTGCGATTCAAAAAAATAGCAGCAGCTACGATGGGATTTCTCTTCTAATCAAAAGAAGCAGCAAGAAGCAGTCTCAGATGAAGAATTGATCCTCAATCGCAGGCTTAAGAAGAACAGCCCCTAATCGAAGAACCTCAATAGCAGAACCCTGATCGAAGAACCTCAATCGCAGGCTTCAGATGAAGAATCAGAGAGAAAAAAAGTTGCAGTAGCAGCAATAGTTGCAGTTGCAGAAAGCGGAAGTTGCTGATTTCTTCTTCTCTTCTTCTTTCCTCTGTTTTCTGTTCTTATTCGTCGAATCGAGATGGAATTGAATCATCATCTTCTTCTTTCTTCTATTTTTTCTGTTTCAGTTGGCGACCAAGACTGTACTGAAAAACTGCCAACAGTAGAACTGAAGATTGGCGATGGGTTTGAAAAAAATCAGAAGAAGAAGGTAGGTCGCTTCCCTAATCGAACGTTAGGTTACAGAATTTCTGTGATAGTTGCAGAAAATTCCTCAACAATTGGAGAAAATCTGCAATGGGTTTTGCAGAAAAAAATTCCTAATCGAATCTAGGCTCTGATGCCATGTAGAAATACAATGTTTGGCAGAGTGGCTTATTGATCCATGATCTCAAGCCCTCTATTTATAATTAAGTGGAAAGTAGACTATTACAAGGAATAGAAGTTTACATGAATGCAAATTCTAATTTAACTCCTTTACAAACTCTTATTAGACTTCTAATAGAATCCAACACAAAGAGCACCATTGGGAACATCCCATACTATTCCACTAATGTCCAAGGACAAAAATGTCGAAAGGACACTTCCCAATCCCAAATCATACCTATTCAATCACATTCACAGATCAGTCACGACATACACAACCGATATCTCATCATATAGAAAGATACGCATAAACATGATCAATCACATATGTAACTGATAAAATAAGTATTCATAATCAAAAGAATACATGAACATGATACTATAGTAGTCAAAGTACTTGCATCAATAATAGAATAATAAGAAAATTCATCTATGGTAGTGAATCTAGGAGAATCCAAAAATAGAAACTAAGATTCACGCAATCTATGTAATTATGGAAATAATTGCCTTACCTTAAATAGCTTTGATGAATATCAAAAGATCAAAGAGAGAGGTTCCAAACTTAGCAAATAAACCCTAAACAATCATAGATACAACATTAGGAAAGAGGCCTAAAAGATGGAAGATCAAATGAATCAAATCGAGTGAAAAACAAAGCTACTGACTTGCTTGGTCGATTGGATGGTAGCTTGGTCCAGTCGACCAAACAATCGACCACTTGAAACAATACGAAGCAAAAATGTGATTTTTTATCCGAAACTCTACGAAACTTGGAGGAAACCTCTAGAACAGTATTCTAACACCAAAGTAGTATAGATTAGCCACTAACAATGATAAAAAACACATACTTACTAATTTGAAATCATGACTTTCTAATTTGGTAAAATCCCTAGTTTTCGATGAAAATATACTATGAATCCAAAGGAAAACTAAAGATGACCAGATCTCATTCTAGTAGATGACAAGCAAGAGATTATACATGAAAACATCATGCAAAACAGATCTATCATGCTTAAAAAATCGAATCTAGAGAGTGATCATAGTTTCATGAGGGTTTTACAAGGATCATGGTGAAGATCAATGTAAATGTCATAAAACCTTAATAATGGAAGGAGATTATAGAAGAGATGGTTGCAAGGATACAACATCTTCTTCATAGTCTCAATCATAAAGAGTAAATCATAGAAGAAGTAAATCTATATGACACAAGAGCGATTACTAACCTTAGATTGAAGGATCGAAGATGAGAAGCTTGAGATCTTGCAATGTTCTTCATAAACTCCAAGGAGAGGCTTTGAGAGAGTCTTCCCACGTTCTCTGAGGGTTTTAGAAATAGAGGAGGCTATGAAATTCGTACTCATATTAAATAGAGCACCAACAGACCTAAACAGAAGATTCTGTCAGATTCTGACTCTGTTGCCAATCGACCACCCAGTCAACCAAGCCAGTCAGCAAGGCCAAGACAAGGAGTTGAAGGCCCAACTCAAGTCCAAACCTAATGAACTTCTCCCAACACAAAATATGACTTACCTAGTATAGAGAAAGGCCTTCGAATCATGTCTAACTATACTTCAAGTCCATCAACTAGACTCGTCTTCAACAAGGTGTAGTTTCCTTTCTAGTTTTGAACAAGCTTCCAAGTATGGAACACCATCATCAACTTCCATGGGTTCTGGGTCAAACACCATGTCTTCCACTAAAATGGCCCATAGTTGGCTTCTTCTTTTACTTCGGGTTTTCGAACCTACAAACAACAAAGTTTCCGGATCAAGGTCAGGGTTAGGATAGGGTTGGATTTCACACTACAAGTCGTCTGTACCGATGGGGATCTTCAAATTCCTCACTGGTCAATAGAACCAAATTTCAAATGTGGATCCATGTGAATATCTATAGGATTGGCTGCAAGGAGTCTTCTATTAGTCAATCAATCAAGTACATACTCCAATTGATCCCCTTTTTGCTTCGAATCACTTCAATTCCTAGAAAATACCGAAGTAAACTCAAATCATTCATTTCGAAGTGCTAGGAAGATAGGTATTTTACTTCAGCTATACCAATAGAATCATTGCCAGGCATGATAATATCATCTACATATGCTACCAAAGTTATTACTTTAGAATCATGTCGTCGAACAAAGACAAAATTATCAAAGTAACATTGTGAAAAACCATATTAACTAAGCTAAATTTTTCAAACCATACTCGTGGAGACTGTTTTGGCCCATATATTGCTTTGTGAAGCTTGCACGCTTTCCTTGACATCTTCGCCTGAGCAAGATACCCAGGAAGTTGCTCCATATACACTTCTTCCTGAAGATTACCATAAAGAAAAGTATTCTTCACGTCCAGCTAGTACAAGGGCCAATCAAGATTAACCGCTAAAGCGATAATGGTGCAACGGAATTAAGTCTGGCAGCTGGAGAAAAGGTCTCAAAATAATCAACACCAAATGTCTGGGTATAGCCCTTAGCAATTGACTGTGCTATAAGGCGCTCAATGGATCCATCGGGAAGGTACTTGATAGTGTACACCCATCAACAACAAACCACCTCTTTATCAGGGGCCAAGTCAACAACAGTTCAAGTTTTTCGTGATATCAAGGCATCCATCTCGGCGTCCATAGCAGCTTGCCATCCATCATGCGAAAGGGCCTCACGATGGGATTCTGGAATAACGGTTGCAGCTAAGGAGGACACAAAGGACCGGTACAAAGGAGGTAGATGATCTGCAGAAACATAGTTAGGGATGGAATAAACAGTGCAAGACGTCAAAGTACAAGAGCGTTTACCTTTACGAATAGCAACTGGTAAGTCAATAGGATATGAAGAGGTAAAGGTTGGTTCAGGAAGGGCGTGAGATGGTACGGTAGTAGCTGGTAGCACTGGAGGATCCTGCCGTTGCTGCCGCCTTTGATACATGATCACTGGCCAATCTTTAGTAGCAGGAAAAATGAGAAGCATAGGAGTAGGAGGTACATCCCCGGCGAAAACCATGGTTAGATCATCATGAGAGGAGTAAAAAGGAGTATCATCACAAACTGCTTGTTCAAAATCAGGTCAAAACAATGGTAACCTTTTTGAGTCGGTAAGTTTCCAAGGAAAATACACTTTGTTGCACAGCGAGAAAGTTTATCTAAGCCAGGTTGTAGAACATGTACAAAACAGATACACCTAAAAACATGTAGTGGAATGGAAAACAAGGGGGTGCTAGGGTTCAAAAAGAGAATGGTATTCTATTATTCAATACAGAGGATGGCATGCGATAATCAAAAAACATGCAATAAGAATTGCGTCACACCAGAAACTTGTTGAAACTTTCACATGAAACACAACGAGCAATGTCCAAAAGATGGTTGTTCTTATGTTTAGCCACTCCATTTTGTTGGGGTTATAAGAACAACTAGTTTGATGTATCATCCCCTTACATGAACAAAAGGTAATTAACTCCCTAGTGTTTGAGACCACTGCTCAATATAAGAAGAAAAGGATAATTAATTAGCTGTATTCTTTCCTGATGCATCTGGAATAGGAGGCGTAGGAGGAAGATAGGATGCTTAAGAGGTGGAGGAAAGCTGTAGAAAACAAAAACTTAAAATGATGAAAAGAAAGAAATCCAAACAAACAGTGACATAATGCAAGGATTTACATGGTCCATCAAGGAGCTGAGACGAGGTCTGCTTCGCTACCAATGGAGAGTAGGTTACTACTGTTTGTTGTCACATCCCTGGTCCCTTTCAGATTACATGAGCCATCTCTAAAAATTCATGGTGAAACCTACATGGGCACACTCCAGGCTCAGGGGGCCTACGACATCTTAGTGATATGCTTAGAACGGATACCCAGCCGACAAAGCTACCTACAGTTTGAGACCCCCACTCGGCATAAGGAAAAAAGGATAATTAACTCTATTCTTTCCTGATGCATCTGGAATAGGAGGCATAGGAGGAAGATAGATGCTTAAGAGCTGGAGGAAAGCTGTAGAAAATGAAAATTTAAAATGATGAAATGAAAGAAATCCAAACAAAGAGTGACACAATGCAAGGATTTACATGGTCCAGCAAGATTGCCTACATTGACGCTGAGATGATGTCTGATTCACTACCCTTGAAGAATAGGTTACAACTGCTCATCCTTGCATCCCTGGTCCCTCTCAGATTACATGTACCATTTTAAAAATTCATGGTGAAACCTACATAGGCACACTCCAGGCTCAGGGCCTATGACATTTAGTGATATACTCAGAAGGCAGCCCCAAATGCAAGAGAACCCTAGACCTCAATGATAAGAAGCATAGACAAGAGAAGGATGTAGAGCGTGGGAAGGAAAGGAGGCAAAGGAAGTGGAGGAAGAAGAAGATAAAAAAGTAAGGAAGATGAGGCAGAGCTACCTACCTGGGTGCTGTAATCTCACTGCTTCAAATCAATGCTAAATTCACTAGCCCCAACTCCCAAATCTTGACAGGTATAGGCTTTGGCTCCTTCATATGCATCTAAAAAAGAGGTAGGACTTGGCAGTCTGTCCTTGAATTGTTTTATCACATGATAATCCCTTTTTCACCGATTGCCACATTCCTCAAAATTTTGCCAGTAATACCATGCTCAACTTGTTATTGTTAAAGCAACACCTAGGCATCCCAAGCAGGTTTCCAGCTCGTAGACTTGCTTAAATTTTTGTTAGCCTGCTGTGATGACCAAGCAGTGAAGCTGAAAGAGTTCTGACATGCATGAAAATCTTCAGACTCTTGAACAGATCCTTCATATTCTTGAGAATATCCTGTTGCATCCTCCAGAAGTAAAGAATATCCATCCATGGTTTGTGAGCAAAAAAAAAGGAAAAGAAGAACTTAGGAATTTTCATACTGAAGCAAAGTAGACAAACTATTTGGGAGTTGACAGAATATAGTAGATAGGAGGGTCTGGAACAGGACTGGAAGAATAAATCAAGATGGGAAAGATACAGGCATCCAGCCTGCTTATAGGTGTTTTAACAGAACCCTTTGCTTCCAAATGGGTTTCCGTGGTTGGTCATTGATGACTGACTTGGGGATTATGCAGATTTTTTGTTCTATTCTTTTGGGGACTTCTTTGTAGAGATCATTTACTTACAACTTTCTAATACTTCAAAATGAGTGAAAATTTTGTTGCTGCTAGAAAAGGTGGGGGAAGGGTTGTGGGTGTAGATACAAAGACATGCACCAGAATAGATTTTGGCATTTTCTTTTAATGGCAATTTAATATTTTGTCAAGTTAAAGAACACACAGTATCAAGGAATCCACTGATGACTTTTGGAGCTCTTAAGGAAGAGTTACCACCAGTAGGTCCTAACATTCTCACCATAGATATAATGGGATCTTCCTTTAAAGGCTAGAATACACCTCTGAAACTTTTTCTCCCTTAAAATGCTTAAAAAGGCAAACCAGCTGCTAAAGGCTTCCGCACAAGCAGAGTCCCGCCAAGGGGGGGGTTATCCCACACAATCTTACCCCAACACTTTTTTTCTCCCTTAAAATGCTTATTTCTCTTTAAATAATGTTTCATAGCCTGCTGAATGTGGGAAACTTGTGCACTGGATAATTCTGATTTGATACCTTTTCTCCTCAAAAGTTCTGCCTAATCATTACTACAGGAATCAAAAGAATGGCAGCTGTAGCTTCAGTAGGGAGTACAACAGAGGCCTTATTAGTTGTCACATCCACCCAGTCTGGTACCCTACCTGGCATACCCAAGTGTGTGATCCACAGTCCCAAAGATTAGTATCGAGGAAATCAACTTCCCACATTCACAATAATATAATCAAGAACAAGATTAAATCAAAGTTAACAATATTATTTAATAGATCAAAGCAAAGTAACGAAATAATCATCAGAGTGCGGAAATGATACCAATATATATGTATAATCAAAATGTAGAGTGAGGCGGAAACTCACTCCACGAATACAGCAGAATGTAGTTCGAATGTCAAAAGAAGATTACAACCATTTCTAAAGACAAGAAGGAAAGATATAATCAAACTAAGTTAGAGTCTATTCTACTTTATAAAGAATGTCTTCAAAAACATAGACTTCATCAATCAAGCACAAACGCTCCCACTTCACAGTAGGGCTAATCATAGTACGTAACATGATCACTCGAGGAATCATCAACGTGATCTTCATAGTTGCCAACACCTTGTGTGTAGTACGCTTCTTCAGCTTGCGCTTCCTCATATTGGCCTTCATAGTCATCTACACCTGTAGAGTAATCTAACAAAAGATATTGTACAAAAGGAGTGAGTTCAAGAGAACTCAGCAAGGCAAGTCATTCCATAACAACATAAATAACATGATAGCAAATACATAGCATGATGCGATATGATATGAGACAGACAATACATGTATGAGTCTAACTCTATGTATGTTGATCTCTATAGGTAGACATGCTTTAAGTCATAGCACCATACTTATTTAGGAAGGTCATTCACTCCCCCTCAGCCATCTTGGAATCTTGAGTCTGTAGGTGGTAATTGGGTCAAGGCATCCTTCTTGGACATTCCATGGTTGGGGTTTAGGTCACCTCTCTCTCACATCACCATTGGTCTAAGTATTGGCGCATGTCAAGGTAAAGCCTAGCCAAATGCAAGTCATCTACTTGGTTAAATCAACTCAGATCCAGATACGTTCATTCCTCGCCCTTGGCAATCCTTTTTGGTATCCTTCACACTAGAGTCAGCATAGTCCCAGATTACGGACTCATCAACCCTATTGGTCATCCACAAGTAGTAGACGGGAAGCTCTCATGTTCCCTCACGGATTGGCTACCGGTCTTGAGCACCCATGGGCCCAAGTCTACTAAATGCAACCCTACCAATAAATGGCCCCCACAATGTGATTCATGTCCTCTCACGGGTTGGTTACCGGTCTTGAACGCCCATGAATCCCCATTGCTACCACGGGTCGTTTAGTCTCAATACCCTTCCGAATCGGGTCTGATATAAAAGGAAATATCCTAGCCAAACACTGCTAGACATGTCCTAGGTATGACAATAAATAATCCGAAAAAGTGTTAAAGGGCAACATTGGAAATATCCCATACTATTCCCACTAATGTCCAAGGATAGAAATGTCAAAAGGACATTCCCCAATCCCAAATCATACCTAAACATTCACAATCTCAAATCAGTCATATCATCCATAACAGACATCTCATCAAATAGAAGAGTATATAAAAACAAGATCAAAAGAATAAGCAACATACATAAGTAAGTATTCATACATGATCAAGTACATAAGTTAAATAAGGAAATAAGATCCTACTGTACTTGTAGCATTTATATCATAATAGAAACTATTGTAACAGTAGCAAATCTAAGTAGTTCCCAAATTAGAAACTAAGATTCATGCAATCTATGTTAATATGGTAATAACTGTCCTTACCTTAAATAGATTCGAAGATATTCCGAATGGACAAGAGAGGATGAATCCAAAGTTAGCAAACAAACCCTAGAATAGCATCATACAGTCATTAAGAAGCAGTCCTAAAAGAATAAGCATCAAACGAATCAAAACGGATGAAGAAATCCCTTGCTGTCAATGCGGGTTGATTGGCCGGGTTGATTGGTCCAATCGACTCAGGCAATTTGCCCCCAGTGAATAGTACGAGTCCAAAATCAAATTTTTGGTCCGAAACATATTCTACACAATCCGGAATGCTACGAAACTTGGAGAAGAATGTCTAACATAGTAGTCTAAGACTAAAAAGCATGGATTAGACATCAAACACTGATCAAAACCAATACTTACTAATTTAGAATCATACTTTCTAATTTGGTAGAAAACATAGTTTTCAAAGAAAACATGCTATGAATGAAAAAGATGAACTAGAGATGGTGAGATCTCATTCTAGTAGACTAATACAGTAAATCAGAAGTATGAATGATCATGGAGATGCATCTATAATGCTAGAAGAAATCAAAATAAGAATATGATCATAGATTTAAGAAGAAATCATAAGAATCATGTTGAGAATTGAATATGAAGATCATAGCATAGAGAATGAAAAGATATTGTAGAAGATATGATTGCAAGGATGCAACATCTCCTTCATGATCTCAGTTAAGAGAAGAGAATAATCATAGTAAGAATGAATCAATAACATATTAGAATGAATACTAACCTTTGATTGAAGAACAAGAGAGAGAACTTGAATGTTGCAAGGTTTGATCTTCTTCAACACTCTTGGAGGCTTGGAGAGGAGTTCCTTTCATTCTCTAAGTGATTTGGAGGCTAGGGATACTAAAAATACGAAGTACTATGGTATATATAGCAACATAGACCTAAACAGAAGATTCTGTTCGAATTCTGTTTGCTTGGGTTGATTGGCTGGGTAGACTGACCCAGTTGACCCAGGCTGTCAGCAAAGCCTGAATCAGGGATTTGAGGGCCTTTCACTTATCGAAATCAAACGAAACTTTAAACACATAAACTATAACTTACCTAGCATAGGAAAATGGCTTCAAATCATATCTAACCAAGATCTAAGGTCATCAACCAATCTTCTCTTCATCAAGGTGTAGTCTCTTTTCCAAATCCAACAAGGTCTTCAAGTATGGGGCATCATCGTCAATCTCCATGGGTTCGGAGTCGAACACCATGTCTTCTACTGATATGGCCCATAGTTGACTTTCACTTCTAATTTGGGTCTTCGGACCTATAAACAATAGAGTATCCGGGTTAAGGTTAGGGCCGTGTTTCACATTGGTCAACCATGCATTTCTTGCTATTGATTGTTCCGAGGATGTGGCCCTTGTTATCAAAGCCTTGGCATGTATCACAAAAGATACTGCCCCAATGCATGAGCATGGGCTATCACCAGCCCCCGCAATCTATCAGGTGGTGGGCACAAGAAAATATCAGGTTATATGTTAAGGTGTTACAGATATCCTCCTCCCATCTGCTCCCATTTTTATATTGCCCATTGCATCATTGCCATGGAGTTTAATGGAACTATTAGCTGATTGGAAATTTTATGCATTGACCACTCCCCCAAAAGGGGGGGTTTTTTGGGGGGGGGGGGGGGTTTTTAAAAAAAAAAAAAGGAAGAAAAAAAATTTGGGGGGGGGGGGGGGGGTGGTTTTTTTTTTTTTATTTTTTTTTTTTTTTTTTTTTGTGGGGGGGTTGTTTGGTGTTGTTTTGTTGGGGGTTTGGGGGGGGGGTGGGGTGGGGTGTGTGTGTGTGTTTTTGGTTTTAAATATATTTTATAAATTTATAAACCCCAAATACTTGTCAACCATGCATTTTTGTGCTTGCACCCTTCAGTGGTCCTTAATTTTCTGTAGTATTTGGATGAAGCTGACATGGTGATTAGGCATTGTCCCACCTACGCATAAAATACGGCTACTTCTTACCTTCCATGCGGCAGACACAAGTCCCTACCTAGAGACTTTCCAGATTGGTTCATCTATAAGCTATGCCACCATTACTGTACTGTCTAACATTTCAGTTTCTATTTTGATATCCTAGGATTTCAAGATTGCTGAAAGAATTGAGAAAAGAAGAAAAAGGCTGTGTGATTGTTGTAAACAAATGGGATACAATACCAAATAAAAACCAGCAGACAGCAACATACTATGAGCATGATGTTCGGGAGAAGCTCTGTATTCTTGATTGGGCATCAATCGTCAATTGTACTGCAACAACTGGGAGCAGCATTGAAAAGTATGTTGTGACTTCATGCTATATATTTTATTTCTGCTGGCATATATGGTTCGATATGTCTATTGTAAAGCATCGTGATAAAATATATATGCCACTGCCCCCTTTTTTTACTGAAAGATGTTCTTGGTTTGCTAGTTACTGAATAGAGGAAAATGAAAAACGTTCTGTGCTAGCTAATACAGCTTTGTCGTTTTTCTAGCTGAGTTTTCCTCAAGTTTGTGGCATAAACTGCATTATTTTCAAGCAATCATTTTACTTCCATCCATTATATTATAATGAGCCAATTGCTCATTGCTTGGATATCTGAATTAAGGGGAAGTCGTTAATTGGTCAACAAAGACATGCAAATAGCATAAAGTTATTTCTAATTCATACCTCAAGTTGCTATTTCGCTACTTCTTCCTTATGAACAGTTAGACAGGTTACTCAAAAGCTTAGAGTACCCACGGAAGAAGGGTGATTCTCAGGTGAGTTGGGATGTATTAAATGACATCCTAATTTTGTGCTGTCATTAAAAATCCAGTTCAGAGCCAGTTGATGTCATGTCAAGGGGAAATTCAGTTGGGTCTTGAATTCAAGCCATAGAGAAAGCCATAGATGCTGCACAAATTTTAGTGGCAAGACACGAAATCATTGCTGACAATGCCAAATAATTAGAGGGGCTTAGAAGGTTTTATCAGGTGCTTGATTGGCCTCAAACTTTTTTGTGAGTCTGTTTTCCTTTTAGTCATTCATTTGTTCAGTACATCTCAGCCCTACCCTGTTGGGTGATTATTTTTCTCAGGGGTTTGGTCCCTTTTCTTATTAGGGCTTCAATCCCTCATTTTATTATCAGGTTTTTTGATGGTTGTTAAGGAAAGGCTTGACCGTCCTAACATGTTTTGCATGGCATCTCTTAATTAGTTCAAATTCTTGCTTGCCACCTGCTGTTGATCCCTTCTTCTATTGGTTTTGTAAAATTTTAGACATGTAGTAATATAAAGCTTAAAAAACTAGGTTTAAAATTCGCTTCTTATACATTTTTTGGGTAACTTCAACTTTTCCAATTTAAGCTACAAAGACTAACAAAAAGAAAAAAAAAAGGGAATCTTAACCTTTGGCAACTCCCAATGGAAATGGTCTAGTAGATGGGTTGGAAGTTTAGTCTTGAGTCTGCTGTTCAAGTTTCTGAAGTTTGGATTAAAACTGTGATGATCTGTTTCAACTTATTCCTAAATCGAGTGGACTAACTTGGCTGATTGAGTTGGTCCCAATTTTGCTATTTATTTGTATGGAATACGTCTGGTCTTAGATTTGATAGTTTACCTCAAGTTTTATGTCATGTTAAAGCTAGTTCTTCTTTTACTTGGGAACTCTTTGAGTGGAGTCTCTCCTCTAGAATACCTTCTTCTTCTTAATGAATGTTTTCTAGAATACCTTCAAAAAAGAGAGAAAAAAAAAGCAATGGAAAAGGGATCTTTTTGGACTAGGGGAGTTTGTTTATCTGTTGGTTTGTAAGGTATGAGTTTACAGCTCAAGGTAGGAAGAAAAAAAATTGTTGCTGGAGTACTTTGTGGCCATGATAACATTTTGTACTGCTTGAGCATTCCTGGTTATGGGCATATTGTTATCGCGTAGTATATTTTAAGCGTTTGTTTGAATACAGGTGGAATATGAGTGAAAACATGAGAGAGTGACGTAATTTTCTCACTTCCAAGCATGGTTTGAAGTATCTCATGGTGCGTATTCATATTGGATATAGCTGGTCCAACATATGTCGATGTCCTTTCATTTCTGTTTTCTTCTCCAAAAGGGCACCTATTGGATTGTTGAAAATTATTTATTATTATGAGTCAATGCTCAATACAAGTAGATATGTTTCTTAAAATCATCTGATCGATACAACACTTGATACTGATACTTTTAAACTTTGTTCCAAGTTTAGTGATGTAGGGACTAGTATTGGCCTTGGCCCACATAAAATGGATTTGCTTTTGGTTTCATTTGAAAAAGATTACCTACAATCAAGAGTGGCCAAGAATTGTTGACACGTCGTCTTTTAGTGTTAATACGTATCTAAGAAGCAAATGCACAAACAAATTCAGTTACATAAACGTTATGTCCTATCGAATGACCCCTCAGCTGAGACACAACTGCCCCAACTTCATCTTCTCGTCCAAAGTAAACTAGTAGTTGATATAAGATGATTTTTTTTGCCCACGGAGGGTTAGTGGAATAGTAAAGAACCTTGTTTTTCAGTGGAGAGGTCGTGAGTTCAACCTTTGCCAGTGGAATATAAAAAATGCGCCTTTGTACGAAAAAAAAAGAAAATTGTTATAAATAATATTTATTTATGGATGTCCATCATCCCCAAAGAGATTATACCAAAAGATGTAACTTCCAAATGAAAATCTTAGTCATCTCATCGTGCGATCTTGGTGATTTGCATTCCCATATTAATCGAAGATCTTAGCAGTCTATCATTCCATATCAATATTATCTTATTGTGTGTAAAAATCATATATTGTATTTCTTTGTAGACTCTGATATTTCCATATTCAGAGAAGATGTTAGTTTCATTATAAATATGTAATGAATAACTCAATAGAAGGGTTGAACTCATCCTGTCATAATTTTCTTCTTTGTATTTAATATATCTTCTCTATTTTATAATAAAGATGATTTTCTTTGGTTTATGTCATCAAATTCGGATGCTAGATAATGTCACTTTTGTAATGGTAGTTTCTCAATTTGAGATGCAGATTACATAAAAAATAGAAATTAAATAATCTATTGTGTTTTTTTAGGGCGTACACATTAGTGTGCTTATAATTCTTGACTGTCCACTTAAGTGGGCAAAATTCCATGGTGCCTACCTTCGGATTTTTGCCTAATTCTAAGTTATCCACTCTTAGTAGTCAAAGGTTTGACCGCTACTTTTGTTGGTCAAATGACTAATATACCTTTGTGCGTGTTAAATGACTAAAATACCCTCATATTAGTTTCCTTCCACGAACCGAATCCACCACCTTATCACATCTTGCATTGATCCAACGGTTCCTATACTTCTGGTTCCATCTATCGGTGGCACCACTAATGCCAGCGACCTTGAAAGGTGGTCCATCAAATCCTGCAATAGCTCCACATAATCCCCATAAGCCGATTAAATCGGAGAATCCATCTATAAATTCACAATGTTGAAGACGTTGTAGAGGCTGTTTTGTGATGCATTGCAGAGTTATATTGATTGAGATATGAACAATTTCTCGTTCCCCTGTTATCAGGGGTGGCACTACAGTGGGGTCGAGGGGGGTCATCCCCCCCTCCCCGTTTAAAAAAAATTGTATTAGTTCCCTTAATTTTATCTTTTTTGTTTGTTTGTGTGAAATACCAATATTTGCAAAACAAATTTAAAAGTAAAGATGAAGGAATTACATGTCATTCTTACTATCTAGCAGTTATAATTAAAATCCAATTTTTTAGTAGGAAACAATTAACTACTCCCAACTGGAATATAACTCATCATCCCTAAATGTCTCCCTATTTATTCTCTTTCTTCTTATTTATTCCTTCATCTTCTCTAATGAGTACTTGAATTACAAAAAGCTAAACTTTTCTTCTAGATCTTTTCCACAAGATTACAAAAAGCTAAAATTTTCTCTAAGTTTTATTCCACACATAAGACTAAAGGGAATACTTGAATTTCAAAAAGCTAAACTTTTCTCCTAGATCTTTTCCACAAGATTACAAAAAGCTAAATTTTTCTCCTAGATCTTTTCCACAAGATTACAAACAAGTATCTTTTTTTCTCTCTCTCTTTTCGGTTTATTTTCTTCCTTTCTCTCTTGATTTCTTTTCTTTGATAATTTCTCTCTTTTTTTTTTTTTTTTTTTTTTTTTCCTTTTTTTTTTTAAATGCTAAATATGTATGAGTAAGAGTATGATTGTATGAAAATTTATTGCAGCTTTTTTTATTAACTAATTATTTTTATGTGTGGTTGAGGTTGAAGTGAGAGAGCATATATTTTTAATACACCAAATTAAATTCAAATTTTAAATTCAAACTCAACAAAATAGAAACTCTATCCTAGAATTCAAAACACAATAGAATATGAGAGTTTGTAACTTTGTATTATATGTAGACTCTAACACTTGCAACATTGGATAAGATTTTGTATATTTGAATTTTGAAAAGTTTGTTGTAAATCAAATAATAAATAGAACACTTCCACAAACAAACAAATGGTGGAAGAATTCATCATCTCTAAGTCTTCATCTATATTTGAATTCATCTTTTGTATTCTATCTATTTTTTTTCTCTGATATTGGAAACAAAAAAGAAAAGAAACTAGGAATAAAATAGGCAATAATAGGGTTTATAAACCGATCTAATTTTATAGTAAGAAAGTTAGTTGAAAATGATTTATTTTATTTTATTTGGAGTTATCGAGTGAAAATAGGTGACAATTTTACAAATGCAAAATCAAACCGTAAGAAAATAAGATTGAATATAAGTTAAAATCTTACATAGGTTTTTATTTATTGTCACTTTTGATTTACTCCTTGAAAATAGAAATAAAATATAACAATTAACTAATACAAAAATTTGTTATTGAAATTACTTCTAAAACTAGTTGTAAAGTTTAGAATTTTCTAAACAATGTACTCCTAAAACAAAACAAAAAAGTAGAATTTTTGCTTATTTATCCTTAATAAATATTATGAAATTAATTTAGACAAAAAAAAATTACTATACATATATAGTGAAGCTATAGGAGAAGCTATAAGTGAAGTCACACTCACGTGGCCAGTTTTTAGCTCGACTGGTGTTGCGAGAATACGTACAAGAAGATTAAAGGATGTACAAATAATAATCTATTAATGCATGTAATGCATAAAGTTATAGAGGGGGCTAAGAGATGGTATAGACGCAACTGTAAGCATGTCATCCCAAATCCTTAATTTATGAAATTACGAGAAATAAAAGAAAAATAGGTTGTTGATATAATACATCTTTATCTTGCTTGAATTTCCTTTTAGGTTCCTGAAAATATTGCACTTGTCTTGAGAAGATCAAAGCGAAGAAAGACTGCGTCTTCTTCCGTAAGTTTCTTTTCTTAATTTCTTTAAGATATGGGCTTGTAGTAGTGTGATAATTATGTATTTCATGTCATTTGCATGCATATTCGAGGTGGATAACCGTGGAACATGCCTACAGTAGTGCCTCTGTTCTTGGTGACGACCACCACTGTATTCATGTAGGATCATCTGCATCAATAATCACAGATGAGTAGTTTCAGTGGATAACCGAAACTAGATGCATGCTCGATGAGTACAGGTTGAAAGAGACCCAACTCCAGTGTCTAGAATTGGTGAAGAACTGTTACAAAAACTGATGTTAAAAATAATCCTAAGAATTATTCAGAAGTTCAGACGACTGTTTATAACCCCGTGAAATAGTCGGTGAGGTGCCTGACGGTCTGAAAGTCTGTTTAAATCTTAAAGAATGAGTAAAGTTAAAGGACCCTATCTGAGAAAGTCAAGAGGTAAAGGCTATAACAGTCAAGGACTGGGTAAAGGCCTCAGCAGAGCCGTGAAGGGCAGTAAGTGTAAGTCCAGTTGTGCCGGCAAGGTTGCAGAGTTGCCAGATGAGTCTGTTTATGGAAGCCTCTCTTGACCTAAGGAGACAAGTACCATTAATTTGGTTGGGTTACTCCTTGAAAATTAAAAAAAAATTTCCACACTTGACTTTGCATATCATTTAGACTTTGCATCAACTCATATAGAACTCAATAAGAGTTGAGATCTGGTTGAAAGCATACAGAAATGCATTCTTTGGCCCAAAAGGAAATGCAGAAAGCATCCCTGCTGCAGTGCCACTTCCAGAGCGAGCTTGGCTATAAGTCTCGGTGGGTACGATGTAAGTATGCAGGAGCCCTGTAGGCCTTGTGTTTTGCGTTTGTTTGTGTCAGATATACTGGTCAAAATACTCTGAGAGTATAGGTCATATTTGCATATAGCTTTGCATAGTTCGACCCAGCGAACTTAAAACTTTCTGGAATACCCCCTATATTAAGAGTATAGGTCATATTTGCATATAGCTTTGCATAGTTCGACCCAGTGAACTTAAAACTTTCTGGAATACCCCCTATATTAATGGTATCAGAGCAGTTACTTTCTCTGTGACTGTGTAAGTAGTAGTTTTGCATTGCATAATTATGACATGAAACAAGCCCTTAGTTTCTTTAATGTACTACATTTATCAGATGTTTTTTATGCTGATAGATAGGTTAGCCATTTATGGTGAATTTGGCTTACAGACAACTTTTATGAAAGATTATTATAAGTCTTTTGTTAGATTTATAGTTTACAACAAAGAATCGGATTTACATCACTTCCCTGATGAAGTAAAAGATATCATTTTTGAGAAATGTCTAGATAATTATCAAAATATTCATTTTGATTTAGATCCTTATGTAAAAAGATATGTATCTGCAGGATGGAAGTATAACTTACCAACTCCTGAAAGATGTCTAGGACATTTATTTGGAAGAAATGATTGATTATATTTCTTTCATAATTATTGTTATGATTAAGCAATTTCTTTTCTTAAGAATAGTTGAAGAAATTGTTAATGAGATATGCTTCCAGCATACAGTAGATCATGAAGATTTCAATTTTTCTGAAGAAGATTCAGATTATTATCCCTTGGAATATGGAGAAGATAATGAAATTACAGATACCGAAAATTGTTACAATGATGACTGATTTAAAAAGATTAGATTATCTTGGTCTCGAAGTTTCGGATAAGATAGGACAGATTATCACTACTATAGATAGATATAAGACCAAATGTTATTTTCAGTCTATTCACTTCAGGCATAGGCTGCATGTGGAAGATTTCGATGATACCCATGAAATAATTAATTCTCTCATGGATTTAGTTATAAGCATGAGTATAAGTCTAGAAGATAATTGGAGTAAAATCCAAAACACTATAGATAGGATAGCCGATATCATAGGAGATAAAAATAAGATATTAAAACAAATAAATCAGACTCTTGATTTAGGAAAAGATAACACCCAGATTCTTAAAAATCTAGATTACATAAATCATAAGATTGAAGATTATAGAAAAATAATCCTCAACATTGATTTATCTAAGATTCCCTCCAAAGATGAAATACGAGAGTTAATCCACCAATTAAGGTTAAGAGAACCTAAAGATATAGAAAGACAGACTCTAGCAAATCTAGAAAATTTAGAAGTTGAAGCCCAAAAGATGAGCCTCCAAAGGCAACAAGATTCAGAAGAGTTTAGAAAGAGAATGTCCTTAATAGATACAAAGATAGATAACTTTGAAAGTTTAACCAAAAAATTATTTGGAATATGAGTTTATCTTGCAATATAGACTATATGAGAACCAAAGAAAGATTGAAAGAATTATATTGGGGAGACCTACCAGAAGAAAATGTAGGAATAACCAAATACAAAGCTCCAGGAGTTCCAGATATAGTTATCATAGTTCAGAATAATATTGAACTAGAGATGCTCAAGACTATCATAGAAAGACTTGATAGGATAGAATCCAAGATTAGCCAACCAAGTACTGTTTCAAGTGCTGAAATTGACAACTTGAATTCGTCCTTGGATAGGTTAAAGGTTACTGAAAATATTATAAAACCTAAAGGAGATTTTATTAAGTATTCCCAAGATAAGACCTTTAGATTTGGTCCATATTTCTCAAAATGAGTATTAGACCATTTATGGGAAGATCCAATTCTGTAAAAGGATCAGGATATGAGTCAAGTGGCTCAAACAGGTTCGAGACTACCATAGGAAGAATATTCAGAAGATTTAGATCTTCTAGCAGTCAAAGTCTTGCACTAGAAGAAGTCATAGATATTGACCAGAATATAGAAAGTTTTAGAAACAATAGATTGAGTTTATTTAAACCAGAAGAGTTGTATGCTCGGAATGGTTTTCTTAAAGATTCTGGCTTAGTAAGAGCTTACCAAGAACAACCCATGAATGAAGGAAGAGAGCTTGAGAGAGGAGTGAAGCTCTGTAATAGTAACTGTTGTAAGGTTTGTAATAGATGTTTATGAAGTACTACTTTCAAATATTGCACTTGTCTTGAGAAGATCAAAGCGAAGAAAGACTGCGTCTTCTTCCGTAAGTTTCTTTTCTTAATTTCTTTAAGATATGGGCTTGTAGTAGTGTGATAATTATGTATTTCATGTCATTTGCATGCATATTCGAGGTGGATAACCGTGGAACATGCCCATAGTAAAAGTGCCTCTGTTCTTGGTGACGACCACCACTGCATTCATGTAGGATCATCTGCATCAATAATCCCAGATGAGTAGTTTCAGTGGATAACCGAAACTAGATGCATGCTCGATGAGTACAGGTTGAAAGAGACCCAACTCCAGCTCTGTCTAGAATTGGTGAAGAACTGTTACGAAAAATGATGTTAAAAATAATCCTAAAAATTATTCAGAAGTTCAGACGACTGTTTATAACCCCGTGAAATAGTCGGTGAGGTGCCTGACGGTCTGAAAGTCTGTTTAAATCTTAAAGAATGAGTAAAGTTAAAGGACCCTATCTGATAAAGTCAAGAGGTAAAGGCTATAACAGTCAAGGACTGGGTAAAGGCCTCAGCAGAGCCGTGAAGGGCAGTAAGTGTAAGTCCCGTTGTGCCGGCAAGGTTGCAGAGTTGCCAGATGAGTCTGTTTATGGAAGCCTCTCTTGACCTAAGGAGACAAGTACCATTAATTTGGTTGGGTTACTCCTTGAAAATTAAAAAAATTTTCCACACTTGACTTTGCATATCATTTAGACTTTGCATCAACTCATATAGAACTCAATAAGAGTTGAGATCTGGTTGAAAGCATACAGAAATGCATTCTTTGGCCCAAAAGGAAATGCAGAAAGCATCCCTGCTTTGCAGTGCCACTTCCAGAGCGAGCTTGGCTTTAAGTCTCGGTGGGTACGATGTAAGTATGCAGGAGCCCTGTAGGCCTTGTGTTTTGCGTCTGTTTGTGTCAGATATACTGGTCAAAATACTCTGAGAGTATAGGTCATATTTGCATATAGCTTTGCATAGTTCGACCCAGCGAACTTAAAACTTTCTGGAATACCCCTTATATTAAGAGTACAGGTCATATTTGCATATAGCTTTGCATAGTTCGACCTAGCGAACTTAAAACTTTCTGGAATACCCCCTATATTAATGGTTATATCAAAACCTTTGTTAATAATGGTATCTCTAAAAATCAACCATCTTCTTTGTGAGATCTTTTTCTCATTTAAATTTTTATAAAATCTGACTATGGCTTGGCAGTCAGTTCTAACAAGAATCTTTTTATTTTGAAGAAAAAGTTCAAAGGCTTCTAATCCTTTAATAACAGATTCAACTTCAAAATCTATTGCTTGCCAAATTTTTGTTCGGGTGCAAGACAGAGGCATATCTGAGATTTCTTCATTGGATTTAGGTGAATACTCATTTGGTCTAATTTTGAGTATTGCTCCCCATCCTTCTTGTGAACCATCTGTTTCAACAATATGGTAATAATTATCTTTAGGATATCTCATGGGTTTAACTTTTGAAATCAGTTGTTTTATTCTTTGGACCAACTTAATGTCTTGTTGGTTAAATCTTTTCTCAGCTTTTGTGGAAGTCTTAGCATATAGGGGTCCTAAGATTTTTCCCAAATCTTTTATAAAATTTCTGGCTTGGTTGACTAAGCCAACAAAAGATTTAATTTGGGTTGTTCCTTCAAGGACATCTGGGAATTCCAAGATTTTTCTCGAAATATGATCTTGTAAAGATATCGGGTCCTTTCCTAAGACTAAGCTCGGAAAGTTAATCTGCTTCTTTGGCTATCTCTAATTTTTTCTTAGAAATGACTAGACCATGTTTAGCAAATAGTCTAAAGGCAGTGAGCAAATGCTCAACATGTTCCTTTTCATTTCTGTTGAATACTAAAATATCATCTATATAGACTGCAATAAATTCTCTGTAATCTAAGAATATCTGATCCATTCGCGTTGGAACCACGGAAGGGGCATTCTTTAGTCCAAAAGGCATTACGTTCCATTCGTAATGTCCTCTCGCTTGTTGTAAAAGCAATCCATGGAATTGAATCTTTATGGACCTTTATCTGGTGGAAACCAGATTTAAGATCAAACTTGTGAATATCTTTGCTTTGTCTATTAGTGAGACAAGGAAATCTCTATCGGGGATGTTGTATGCATCATCTTCAAGTATTGTTATTCAATCTTTTGTAGTTTATCACCATTCTACTTTTACCTCTTTTCTTTTCTGATTCTTTCATTACAATGAAAGCAGCTGACCTATGGGGGCTATTTGAATTTTGTACTAATCTAAGTTCTTTGAGCTCTTTAAGGTGCATATCGAACTCTTCATCATCTTTGGGATTATACTTAGGGTTTCCTGTAATAATCCTCATATCCTGATTTTTTATCTTTAGCTCAATCATTGGCTTATCTATATGCCAGAATTCTAAGGGATTTTTATCCTGTATAATCTTTGATGTTTCTAGTTTTTCTAGAACCTTTTGAATTGTCAGTTCATGAAAATTAGATTCAAATCTTCTAAAATCTAAATAATCTGTTTCAACCTCATAACAAGAATTAAACTCATATTCTTCTTCTAATAATTCTTGTTCTATTCTGAACTCAAAATTTTCATCTTCTTCAATATCTAAGGCAATCTTACAAGAACCTGGTATTTTGCATTTGCAATCAGGAATTTTTCTTATCTTATCCACCACGTTTCGCTCGCTACTCTGAGGGCTGGAGTAGGGAAGAGTGGGAATCATAATACTCTGTCTATTAATCTGAACATAGTGCTTGTTATCCCATATGATTGTATCCTTGAGTCTCAAAAGCTAACTATCATTGATACGTTCGTTACTTATACAATCAGTAATAGGTTCGGAATGATAGTAAAAGATAGATCTTATTACGCATCACAAGGTTTGCAAATCCTTGGAGGTGTGTTAGATGCAGATTATACAGATTCCATAAAGATTTGTATGATGAACCACAATGACAAAGAGATAGTTATCTCCGAAGGAGAAAAGATTGCCCAGATCATAATTATACCAAATTATGGTATTGGCCCTGAAATTAAGAGGAGAGGAGGTTTTGGTTCTACCAATCAACCAAGCACCTCAGCTCAGATTTCAAATCATCTTTTGTTTGGCAAAGGGGTATCTGTACTTCTTCGGAAATCTGAGCTGAGGTGCTTGGTTGATTGGTAGAACCAAAACCTCCTCTCCTCTTAATTGCCAGGGCCAATACCATAATTTGGTATAATTATGATCCAGGGCAATCTTTTCTCCTTCGGAGATAACTATCTCTTTGTCATTGTGGTTCATCATACAAATCTTTATGGAATCAGATAATCTGCATCTAACACACCTCCAAGGATTTGCAAACCTTGTGATGCGTAATAAGATCTATCTTTTACTATCATTCCGAACCTATTACTGATTGTATAAGTAACGAACGTATCAATGATAGTTAGCTTTTGAGACTCAAGGATACAATCATATGGGATAAATATGTCGTACCCTAAACTGTATTTTGTAGATTTCCGAGGGTGCAAAGCTACCTCAGAAAACCATCTGATATCAGGGTCTGGATCTTCATCTATTTTAGCATTGATAATTGCTAACTCATCTTGTAAAAGTTCTAACTTAGTGGAATCTCTTTTTTCTTGTAATTCCGGGATAATAATTTTACTTTCCCTTTCTTCAACAAGTATTACTGAATTATCTAGGCAAAAAACACATCTTTCGTCAAGGCAATTTCTGCATTGGTATCTGGTATTTCTACTGATACAACACTATATACTGATTCTTGATCTGACATCTCTTGATCTACTGCAATCAAGCATTCATTGGTATTTTGTACCACCATTGCTCTTTTGCTATCTGTATTGACTAATTTGGGACACTCTTTTACCAGATGACTAGTATCTCCACAATTATAACATGCCAATCTAGTCTTATAATTCCTATTTGGGTTATATCTCCTAGCATGTTTCTGGGGATCTAAGAAGGGCTTCCTCCTAGTGGATCTTCTTAAATACCAATTTCTCCTTTCCTGGTAGGATCTTTTTCTAGGTCTTTCATAATAACCTATCTGAGGTTTCCTAGGTGCTTGGATGTATCTAGGTTTTCTCCTTGGTTTGTGATCTTGATTTCTTTCACCAAATGCTTGTGTGGTGAAAATATCTTTACAAAATCCAAAATCTGTACTTTGAAACCTGTCTTTGTATCTCGTATAAAAGTACATTCTTCAACTAATTTTGTAATTATATGTGTGATTCGTATACACACATTATCTTTTGCAGGGTCACCTTCTACTGGGGTCCAGCTATCTTTAATCTTTGTTCCAAGGGGTCCTGGTAACTTCTTAAATAACTTGTCCATTATCTCCTTAGTAAAAATATTACCACTTATACTAGTATAATAGTAATACAACTTAAGGAATGGTTTTATGTATCTGTAACTCTGAAGGCTTAACTGTTCAAGATTAGTTAAAGCCATAGCTTGAACCTTTGTTTGTGCACTATTGGGATCTTGTCCAGTACATAACATATGAATAAAACTTGTAAAATTATAGGGATTTACTCCTAGACTTACAAGTCCATATATATTTGTGGGTATTCTGTTTTATACCTTTCCCAATTAGCTTTCATGGATTCCCCTAAAAAGGTTTCCAAATATCTGTACATCTCTTCTGCCGTCCAATTACGAGTTTCTTTAAAGAATTCGTTAACGACATTCTGTTTCCAGACATCTATGACACTGTCCCACCTTTGAGGATCATGGTGTCCTAGGTTCGATAATCTTCTGTTCTGTGATAGTATCTAATCCTAATCTAATCGGAGGCTCTCTGGGCATTTCTCTTCCTCGAGGCCACGATTATATCTCCTGGTCCAATTTGTTCAACATCATAATCTAATTTTTCTATCTTTAATCTAGGTCTGTCTCCAAACCTCATATCTAAATTACCTGGTCCATATGGCTTACTAGGGTCATATGGAGCTCCTTGCATGTTCATTCCTACAAAATTTTCTTTGTCTAATTCTTCACCAACATCTTTCAAATCAGAAGGAATCGATTCAAGTCTTCATCCCGCTTATCCATTCTAATTCTTATGCTGTCATTGGTCGATTCAGGGATTGACCTTAGCTCATCTTTTTCGGTAGGCTCATCATCTATTTTTGCCAAAAATTTGGATTCAATCTCAGCAGCTTCTGTATAGGTATTATCTTTAAATATGATTCCTCGTCTTTTGAGAACATCTTCTGCCATCAACCTCATTCTTTCATCTCCTCTTTTTATAGCTCTCTCTCTAATTTCACAGAGTTTTCTGGTTTCTCTGTCCATCAAAGTCTACTCAAATTCTGATCTTATGCTACTACTATCTTCATCTCTCCTATCTGTAGATACTCTTTGTTGAGTTTCTAAATAATTATGGAATCTAAGCAAAGTATTACCTTGCGAATCTTGGTATAAGGTATTCTCTGTTGGAGTAATTACCTTATTATCCTTTTGGTGGATGAGTTGTGTGACATCCCATTCTAATCCTGCCAATCTTATCGGGTCAATCATGGCTGGTTTTTGTAAAGCTATATGTTTTGATGCTATTCCTTGGATAACATCATCTATCTGCACGTTAAACTTAATTGTAGAATTATTGGAGGTTTTTCCCATAAATCCTACGCAAACTAAAAGGTTATGTCCAACATAACTCTCATAGCCTTTTGTCATAATCTTTAATCTTATCTGATGGGCATCCTTTATATCTTTCATAAAATCTGGAGCAATATAGAACAATCCTATATTGTTATTCATATCTACTTCTGTAATAGCTATAATTGATTCTGCGGGATTTTGCCATCCGTCATCTGTCAGGGCTACCAACACTTTGGTACCTAAATTCTTTCTTGTTAGTCCTTTGATGCCAATAACTATGACACCAAGATGTAACAAGTTCATCTTCTTGTTCAATCTTAACTTTCCCAATGTTTCATCGGATATAACCTGGATTACTCCAGTTTGGCTTCCAGTGACATTCATGGGTTGTTCTTGGTAAGCTCTTACTAAGCCAGAATCTTTAAGAAAACCATTCCGAGCATACAACTCTTCTGGTTTTAATAAACTCAATCTATTGTTTCTAAAACTTTCTATATTCTGGTCAATATCTATGACTTCTTCTAGTGCAAGACTTTGACTGCTAGAAGATCTAAATCTTCTGAATATTCTTTCTATGGTAGTCTCAGAACTGTTTGAGCCACTTGACTCATATCCTGATCCTTTTACAGAATTGGATCTTCCCATAAATGGTCTAATACTCATTTTGAGAAATATGGACCAAATCTAAAGGTCTTATCTTGGGAATACTTAATAAAATCTCCTTTAGGTTTTATAATATTTCCAGTAACCTTTAACCTATCCAAGGACGAATTCTATAAACTTACCAAGTAAATCTCTTTTGTTTTTTTAGTAGTAAAAGTTTTATAATTATTGTCCCCCTTTGTTGAATTTATCATAAACATTCACACAAGAACTCAAGAATTAACGTGGTTCAGCATTCATTGTGAAGCCTACATCCACGGCAGGAAAACTCCAATCAACTTACTTCTGGGGTGAGGTTTCATTATCTTTAAATAGAAAGGAGTAAGAGTTTTACAAGAAGTTAAATTCTAACTCCCCCTCTCTGCTAGTCTCCTTATAGAGTTGGGAGACTAGCAAGTTACATTCATAACACTCCCCCTCAAGTTTGATCGAAAACATCATTTGAGGTCAACTTGCTCAATGCAATTTGAAACAATCCCTTTGACAAGGCTTTGGTGAATACATCTGCAAGCTGATTTTCACTTCTTACATAAGGGGTTTCTATAGTTCCATCCTGAACCTTCTCACGAACAAAATGACAATCAACTTCAATATGTTTAGTTCTTTCTTGAAACACCGGATTAGAGGCAATGTGCGTAGCCCGCTTGATTGTCGCAGAACAACTTCATGGGTTTTTTAGAACCTCTCACCCCCAATTCTTGAAGTAGGGCACCAATCCAGACTAATTCACTAGTGGCAGACTTCATTGCTCTGTACTCTGCTTCTGCACTAGAACGAGCGACAACATTTTGTTTTTTACTTCTCCAAGAAACTAAATTTTCTCCTACGAATACGCAAAAGCCAGTAGCTGATCTTCGATCAGTAGGATTGCCAGCCCAATCTGCATCGGCATATCCTTCAATGTTTGTGTGTCCATTATTCTTCATGCAAATGCCCCTTCCTGGAGAAGACTTCAGATAACGTAATATATGATTAACCAATTCCATGTGCCCTTTGGTAGGATTATGCATAAACTGACTGACATAGCTCACTGCATACGCAATGTCAGGTCTAGTAATGGTCAAGTAAATTAATTTTCCAACCAACCTTTGAAAACAATTATTATCCTGCAATGGAGAATCATCATTAGTAACCTTACAAGTGTAATCCATAGGTGTGTTGGCTGGTTTCACACCCAATTTGCCAATTTCCTTCAACAAGTCAAGAACCTATTTCCTTTGAGAGATGAATAATCCTTTACTAGACCTAGCAACTTCAATTCCAAGAAAGTATCGTAGTTGTCCCAAGTCCTTGATGTCAAAGGTCTTCTTCAAATATTCTTTGAGGGTATTGATTCCTTCATGATCATCTCCAGTGATTACAATGTCATCCACGTATACCAAAATTACTGTTGTGCCAGTAGAGGTTTTCTTCACAAACATGGAGGAATCTGATCCACTTCTAGTGAATCCAAATCTAATAAGAGCTGCACTTAACTTTTCATACCATGCTTGTGGTGATTGCTTTAGGCCATATATTGCTTTCTTCAATTTACAAGCAAGTCCATCTTGTTTTTCTAATGGGTGGCCTGGAGGAATTTCCATATAAACTTCTTCTTGTAAGTCTCCCTGTAAAAAGGCATTTTTCACATCCATTTGCAAAAGTGGCCATCCACAATTAACGGCAACTGACATCAACACTCTTACAGTATTCATTTTAACTACAGGAGCAAGTGTCTCTCTATAATCAACTCCATATGTTTGAGTATATCCTTTGGCAACAAGCCTTGCCTTATATCTCTCTAGAGTCCCATCACTCTTGAACTTGGTCTTATAGACCCAACGACATCCAACTGGATGTTTGCCACTTGGGAGTTGCACTATATCCCATGTTTTATTTTTATGAAGAGCTTCTAGTTCCTCATTCATAGCTTTCACCCATTTAGATGAATTCTTAGCTTCAATAAAATTGGTCGGCTCCTTATAGTCTTCAATGGCCGAAAGATATGCAAAATATTGAGGGGAGATATTATCATAACTTAAATGAGATTGGATTGGAAACTTAACTATATGATAAGTGGTAAACTCGCGCAATCTTACTGAAGGCTGAGAGACTCGAGTAGATCTGCGAATTGGTAGTTGCGTAATAGTTTCAATTGTATCATTTTCTACAATAGGTACATTTGTAGTTGCTTCACCATGTTGATTCTCGTCAGTATCTTTAGTGACATTACCTATAATAGTGCTACCTTCAGTAGTGTCGCCCATAACATTGTCTTCATTAGCATCACCCCTTACAGACATGTTGTCTGGAATAATTGGTAATGGGACAGGAACAAATTCACTGTAATCTAGCTCCCCTTGAGTTTGATTCCTACTAGGGAAGAACATTTGAGTTTCATCAAAAGACACATCCCGTGAAATAAAAAGTTTACTAGTAGATGGGTCAAAGCACTTGTAACCCTTTTTAGTAGATGAGTATCCCAAAAACACACATTTGTGAGCACGATGATCAAGTTTATCACCACCCTGGGCATGAACATAAAAAATGCAACCAAAAACTCAAAGATGAGACATCACAATAGGACAATCATATAGAGTCTCTGAAGGTATCTTAAAGTTCAAAACTGTACTGGGTAAACAGTTGATTAAATAACAACTCGTGCTGACAGCATCTGACCAATAAGTCTTGGGAAGATTCCTATGAAATAACAAAGATCGAGTCACCTCAACTAAATGCCTGTTTTTGCGCTCAGCAATGCCATTTTGTTGAGGAGTGCCTGCGCATGAAGTTTGATGTAAGATTCCTAAACTTTTGAGATATGATTGAAAGGGCCTATTGGTGTATTCTGTCCCATTATCTATTCGCAAAACTTTAATGCGAGTCTGATACTGAGTCAAAACCATTTGACAAAATTCTTGAAACATCTGTAGTACTTCATTCTTGGAAGACAATAAATACAACCATGTAGCCCGAGATTTATCATCAACAAATGAAACAAAATATCTGAATCCATCTCTAGAGTCTATAGTAGAATGCCAAACATCATAATACACTAGATCAAATAATGCATTTGAAACATGAGTACTATGTGGAAACGGCAATCTGTGTTGCTTGGAAAAATGGTAAGCATCACAACCAGTAGAATTAAAAAATAAATCAGGATTTAAAGATCGTAAAATCCTATCAGAAGGGTGACCCATACGCCAATGCCAAAGTTGAGATTTCTCATGATTACTCATAGAAGTCAATGCAGTATTTGTAGGATCTAACACATAGAGTCCATTTTGCAGTCTGCCTTCACCAATCATTGTCCATGTTAAATTGTCTTGGAACACTACTTTGTCCTTTGAAAAAATCACATTACAATTTAAACTCTGAGTAATTTTACTAACCGATAACAAATTCACAGATAACGATGGCACAAATAATGAATCAGTCTTGGTTGAAAATAAGTTCAATGTCCCTTGACCTTGGATTGGGACAGTAGTACCATTGGCAATAGTAATAGGAGGATAAGATTGTAACTTATTAGTGCTCAAATCAAACAAAAGAGTGGTAGATCGACACATGTTGTCGGTTGCACCCGAATCTACTATAAATGAATTCTGAAAAGTAGAGAGAGCAAGAGTAGTACCATGAGACTGACTGAAGTGCAGTAAAGATATAATTTTTCCAAGAGAGTGTTGTATTGCTAAAGAACTTGCCATGGGAAGATCTCCGTACGAACCCATAATATCATATACCAATAGAGCAAAATATCCTCGATCTGATACTTCCACTAAGTCTGGAACGCCCAAAAACCTTAAAACCACTTAACCCCGTACAAAACACATTCACACAAAATCCTGTGGAAATAACTTGTACGGTACCAATTTGAATAAAACAAAATTTCTTTCTTTCTTTCTTTTTTTTTTTTTTTTTTTTTTTTTTTTTTCTTTTCTTTCTTCCTCCACCGATTTTTTTCCTTCACTTCTTCACACGTTCCTTCCACTCACACAACCTACTTTTAAAAAAATCCAAAAAAAAAAGATCAAAAAATTGGATGGGTGTCTCTTCTTCCGGCCTCCTTTTTTTTTTTTTTTTTTTTTAACGATCAAAAACCGGATCAATGATCTAAAGCCAGATCCTTTCAAAAAAAAATTTTCTTCTTTTGATCCGATCTAACAAAGCACAAAGAAAAGAAGGGAAAACAAATAAAAGAAACGTCACGATTCTAGTATTTAAAATCGTACCTTTGACCAATCAATCAAAACCTTCATTGTTCTCCTGCCACATATTTTCTCATTGTTCTCTTGCCACATATTTTCTCATGATTCTAGATCTCCACACAACTCGACAACAATTTATCGAACCTTGCTCTGATACCATGTTGAATTTATCATAAACATTCACACAAGAACTCAAGAATTAACGTGGTTCAGCATTCATTGTGAAGCCTACATCCACGGCGGGAAAACCCCAATCAACTTACTTCTGGGGTGAGGTTTCATTATCTTTAAATAGAAAGGAGTAAGAGTTTTACAAGAAGTTAAATTCTAACTCCCCCTCTCTGCTAGTCTCCATATAGAGTTGGGAGACTAGCAAGTTACATTCATAACACCCTTAAAGAAAGAGAGACGAAAAAAGAGAAGACATAAGGAAAATTGAAGTTTAGAGAAGTTTTATATGATAAGCAGAAGTTGGTGCACAATTTCAAAGGCGTAGCTAGAAGCTTTATTCTGATTGGGCTTCAGAAGAGAAGAGTGCTTTTGCAGTTGCCGGCTGATGTGATGCGCACAGGCATTGTTGTGTCCAAAGATGGTAAAAGAACCTATAAGAAGATCTCCAACTCCATTAAAACAGGAGTCGGGATCATCTCCCAGTCGGAGAAGCACAGAGTGCTCCCAGACGACTTTCCAACCACACAATGTAGTGGGGCCCAAGGTAAAAAACAAACATTAAAAAAAAAAAAAAAAAACTCTAATAGTTTCACCTGTGAGCCCCACTGCATTTTGTGGTTGGTAAGCTGTCGGGGTGTGCTCCCTTGAGAAGATGAACCTGACTCTTAAAATAGCTCTAGAGCATAACAATTGTGGATTGTACTGGCAAGGGAGAGTGGGGGTTACTTTTGTAGAGAGAGGTTGTGATGACGGTGATGGATGTTGGTAGTTGAATGTATACTCGCCAGAGTGGAGGAGGAGGTGGATGCTGTGGTCTTTTTGAAAACACAACAAATGGGAGGGAAACTAATATGAGGGTAATTTAGTCATTTAACTTGTACATGGAGTAAAATAATCGTTCAAACATTTTTGACTACTGACCGTGGATAACTTAGGATTAGGCAAAAACCTAAAGTGGGCACCATGAACGTCCACTTAAGTGGACAATCGAGAATTATAGGCCCACTTAAGAGAGCGCCCAAAAAAAAAACTCAAAAATCTAACCAACATTTAAATACAATACTACTGAAATAAATCTTCATCTGATTCTTTGGCGGAAAATTTCTAATTGGATCAAATAAACTAAAAGTTTACATCTGCAAGTCCCCTTTTAATTAGAAAACTAGAAAAATAGGAGACAAAAAAGTTCCATAAATGGCCACAAGAAACGGCTAGATTGTCTGAAAACCAGAAGATCCACTTGAAAGCTCACAATTATATTCCTAGCCTCTGTCAAAGGATGCAAGGTTTGCGGCACTAACAACCCTAATGAAGATAACATCCCGATTCTTATAAGAGTCCTTTGGTCTCTTGGAATATTTTTTTGGATGATAGAAAGAGATTTTATAAAGATTAATTCAATTTTTTATTAATATCTTTGAACCTATGGGAGAAATGCGGTTTTGTCTCTTTTAGAATGACCTTCTATCAAATGGTTCATAAAGATTGCAAATGATGTTTTATGTTGGAGAAACCATTATTCAATAGAGTTCTATTAGAACTCAACTTCCCAATTCAATGAGGATAAAACAAATATGATTACATTGGACTCTACCTCTGAGTTATTTCTAAATTGTAATTACTATATAAAGATAATTAAGCATTGTCATCGGTAACTTGATAAGATGAGGGTTTTCATAGCATAGACGTAGGTTTACTATACTGGAGACGGACCATGTAAAACCTTTATTGTGTTTCTTCTTCTTGTTATTCTTGTTCTTCATTGCGTAAAAGGTGAGTTGTAAATGGTGTCGAGCCTACTTGGAAATCACAGAACGATTCCAGTGTGCCCTCTTCTTTTTCTCCATTGTTTGATTCATAGAGGAAGACGCAAAATCGACCATAAATCTGATTTAGCGGTTGCTACATGTGTAGACATTATTTTTCGGTGAAAGTTTGCCAAATCCTTTCCGGTGCACTTTCCACGTCTATTCTTTGTTTGGGCTTTGTTCTCAGGTTGTACTGTTTGGTTTTTTCTGTTAAGGAAAAAAGGGGGTCCAGTGGTTTGAACCTTGGTATTTGAAAGATATAAGAAAATATTAAGGGTGTGCTAATTAGTTGAACTATTAAAATCTTGTTGAATATTAGTTGTTTCATTCTATTATGGCTTCCAATTCATGTAAAGTTACTGTCATTGAGATACATAATCTGTAATAACCCCCATATTTCTAACCCGGAATCTGTATTGTAGGTCTTAGTACCCGAAGTTCCAGCCAGAAGAAACTATGGGCTATCCGGATTGAACCCATGATCTAGATCTTGAGCCCATGGATCTGGATACTACTGGTGAAGAACCCGGCCGCCTTACTGGGGAACCCAAAAAGATCCAGTGAAAACCTGGATGGGCTAGGCAGATGGATTTCCAACATGAAACAAGTTTAGTTTGAAGATTTCCAAGATCAACGTAAGAGCCCCTCACGTGTTGGTTTAAGTTAAATTGGTGTTGGGGATCAACTGGGAGAGCAAAGCACCCAAGTACTAAAAAGTACTAAGGGGCGGTTGCTTAAGGTGGTTGATTGACCCAACCAACCGCCGTAAGCGACCTGTCGGTCTGGTTGTGGGTTTTAAACCCTGTTTTGCCCTTGGCTCCCTATAAATAGTCATCCATGACCTAATTTCATATTATTATATTGGCAGAGGTTGTTGTGGCCTGAGTAGATACTGTGTACATTTGGTTGGTGGTGAAGAACCCTCGATTCACAAAGAAGGCTTGTGTCTTGCTTTGACTTTCAAATCTTTTAGAAGTTAGTTAAGCACTGTCACGCCCTCCCAGCCGGTACCCTATCTGGCATACCCGAGAGTGTGATCCACAGCCCGAAGATCAGGTATCGAGTGATCAACCTCCCACATAAACAATAACATAATCATGAACAATCATAACAAAAGTGCGGAAGATAAACCATAGATCCAATAAAGAAAGAATGAATCATAAATGAATCAGAATAATAGATATAATCAGAGTATCAAACAGATAAGTAAAGTGAGGCAAAAATCCCACTTTACAACCAGCGGAAAAGTAGCTCTAAAGAGAATAAACTAAATAAAATCTAATCCCAGTAGCTAGTACATTGGGTAACTAAATTGTTCTCCACTTTATAGACAACATCCTTATAAGTGTAAATCTCATAAATGGCACAAGGACGCTTCCACTCGATGGTCGGACTAAGCATCGTACGGAGCATAACCACTCGCGGGATCTTCAGAGTAATTGTGGTAACCGCAATCACCTTCCTGGAGATATGCCTCTTCGCCTTGCGCTTCTTCATAGGGACCGTCATAGTACTCAAGTACACTGCGGGATAGTCTAACAAACATTGTACAATAAAGGAATGAGTTTCAAAGAAACTCGATAAGGCGATTAAAATCCATAATAACATAAATGGCGGGATTCCGAACAAACATAAATGCAATATGATATGAGACAAGCAATGAATGAATGAATCTAACTCTATGTATGCTGGTCTCTATTGGCGGACATGCTTTAAGTCATAGCACCGTACTTCTTTAGGAAAGTCCACTCACATCCTCAACCATTTAAGATATCTTGGATTCTCTCACGGATCATTTCACCGGTCTTGAGCAGCCGGTTGGTAATGGGTCCTTCATCCCTCAGGACAAACCATGGCGGGGGTTAAGTCAACACACTCTCTCACAACCATTTGGTATAAATCTTGGCGCATGTCGGGGTAAAACCTAGCCAAATGCAAGTCTTCTACTTAGTTACATCAAGTCGGATCCAGATACTTCCATTCCTCGTCCCCGACGATCCTTTCCGGTATCCTTCACACTAGAGTCCTCATTGTCCCTGACTACGGACTCATCAACCCTATTGATCATCCACATATAGTAAACGGGAAGCTCTCACGTCCTCTCACGGGTTGGTTACCGGTCTTAAGCGCCCGTGAGCCCAAGTCTAACCATATGCAACCCTACCAATAAATGGCCCCCACAATGTGATTCCTGTCCTCTCACGGGTTGGTTACCGGTCTTGAGCGCCCATGAATCCCCATTGCTACCACGGGTCGTTCGGTCTCAATACCCCTCCGATTAGGGTCTGACATAACAGGACATCCTAGCCAAGCACTACTAGACAATCATAGATATGTCATCCAACAGTTTAGGAAGGTGTCCAGAGGGCATCTCCGGAAACATCCCATAATATTCCCGTAGTAGTCCAAGGACAGAAGTGTCAAAAGGACACCTCTCCTTTCCAAACCATACTTAAGCATACACATGCATCAATTCATATCATCACATATATGGTAACTTCATATATGGAAAGAAATCAATAATTACAATCACTTGTATAACATTGGTAAGTAAATCATACATGAATCAATTCAATATGAATAAGTAATGCTACTGTAATCAAAGTTATGCAACAGTAGTATATCATTGTAAGAATCTAATTTAGGAATCATATCTATGATATTCAAATATAGAAACTAGATTCATGCTATCTATGTAATTAAGGAAATAACCATCCTTACCTTTTATAACTCGCAAAGGAATCCTAAGAAACCAAGTAAGATCTTGGCAAACTTGAGAAGAATGTCCTAAACAAGTATATACAACATATTAGGAAAGATCCCTAACGAGTAAAAGATACCAAAACATCCAACACGGACCAATTCGGAGTTGCTGTACTCATTGGTCAAGTGGATTGGTCGACTGGTCCAGTCGACCAATCAGTCGACCAATGCAGACAGTAGCCTAAAAAACAGAGTTTTAAGATATGAAATCCGAATTTGGTGGTTCAAAAGGGTACTAATCAAGGGGTAAACTACATCAGTAGTATTCTAACATATAGGGGACCTCAAAACACCAATCAAATCAAGATATCAAGATCCAAATTAGGAAACAAAAAGTTACCATAATTAGATCAACCATGGATCTTGATGAATTCGAAATAGAAATCAAAGACAAGAACAATAGGAGGATGGATCATTGCTTCAGGTAAAGGTATCATGAAAACATACTTAGATCTTCAAGGAACAAGGCTTAGAAGCATAAATCTAAATAAGGAAATAAAACCTACCATATATGTAACTACCATGCATCATGAAGAACACATAGTATGGTAGAAGAGAACAACTAGAAATTTATAGATTATGGATCATGGAAGAAAACACAGTAACTAACTACTAACATGATCAACATAGAAGATCCAAAGAGATCAGAATTCAAATCAGATGTTTAACAAGATTAGATCATGGTTATCATCATGATTCCTTCAAAAGCTTGCAATGATCATGGTTAAGATCATTGTTCTAGCCTCAAATCCTTAGGATGATCATGAGAACATGTTCAGAGATGTTTGCAACAGAGAATGCAGCATCTCTTCTACTGTCTCAACTCAAAAAGGAAAGAAAAACAAAGATGGAGGAGAAGAAGAGAGAGTAGACATACCTTTTGATGCAAAAAGAAGAGTTTCGACGAAGATCCGTCAAGAAAACACCAAGGATGCAAGGGAGATGACTTGCAGAGGTCTTTGGTTCGTTCCAAAGAGTTTGGAGGTAGCAAATACGAAGTGGACTCGAGATTGGACTTAAATAGAGCAAGAACAACCTAATTGCCAAAGACAGCACTCATTGGTCGAGTGGATTGGTCGATGGCCCGATCGACCAATCGGTCGACCAATGTCGACAAACAAGTCCAAAACAGGGAATTGAAGGCCCAGATCAAATCCAATCCTAAAGGGGTTTTGCACACAAGTCAAGTGACTTACCTAATAGGTAGAAATGCCTTCAAACCAAGATAGAGAGCACTCCAAGTCCATCAACTAATCCGATCTTCATCAGGATTCAGTTTCCATAAATAGAACTTCATCATCAACTTTCATGGATTCAAAGCCAGACACCAAGTCCTCCACTGGGATGGCCCAAAGCTGACTTCTTACTTTACTTCGGGTCATCGGACCTACAAATAACAAGGTTTCCGGGTCAAGGTTAGGGCTGGGTTTTACACACTCTCTTATTTTACTTGAATTCTATATTGTTAGAGTAGTTCATCCCACTAAAATTCTATAGTGGTGAGTTGGGAGTGATTATATAATTTTCCATCGATGATCTCGATTGGATCATGCCAGGAGATGGATTTTTGTATCCGAATCAAGGGTTGATCTTGTCGAAGAAGATGATGTGGATTCAAACCATTCTTCTCTTATGATCTAATGTATGATGCCCTCTCTGGAGTTCTAAGGACGAAGTTCGGACTTGAATCAATCCAAAATCAGATTGAGGATGGGTGATCAAAAGTCTGAATTTTGAACTTGAAAAACTGCTGAAAAAGCAGGCGGTTGCTTAAGGAGGTCGCTTGAACCAAATGGCTCAAGCAACCGGTCCACTTCCAGAGGTTGTTTTGATGTTGTTTTCACTCTATTTGGATCTCATACCTTAATGAAACTTTTTAACCCTAATCTAGGTGATCTCTAAGGTCTGTTGGAGTGGTTATTTAAGAGATTTAATATGCTTCTGTGATTTTTCCCCTAAGACAGGTAAGGTTACAATTGCATATATGATTGATATGATGTTATGATGAATTGTCTATTACTATGAACATGTATGTAGTCTTATTATCTGCTGTAACAGTAGCTAAATATGCTTATTTGATTATGACATGTTATGTATGATGTTAGATGTACTTAATTCATTACTTGATGTGGAATGATGTGTTTGGTGTGACTATGATTGAGGATTATCCTTGTTGGGTATTCATAGCTTGGGATGTCGGGATTGTGGTATGGGACACTATCCTCTGATGCCCCTAGCACTATCATGGTTGCTGGTTTACATACCTAGGAGGTCTAGATTGCATGGTTAGTACCCTCACATGCCACTACCCTTTCGGCATGAGTATTGAAGTCAAATGGCCCATGACAATGGTGACGTGACTCTGTTTCATCCAACAGTGGTAACCACTCCATGCAGAGATTTAGTGGTTCACTGTTGATCATGCAATGATAGGATTGCATATGTTAGGGTTGGGCTCATGGAAGCCCAATAGGCGGCTTGAGAGTCATGAGGAGACATGAGAGCATCTGCCCTAACAAAATGTGGAAGACCATAGGATTAGGAATGGTGTCACATCCACCCTAAATCCACCAAGGGGTACCCTATCTGGATTACCTGGGGGAGTGATTTACGGTCCCGCCGATCAAGTTTAGAAACGATCATAGCCACTTAGCACAATAATATAATCAAAAGCAAGAACAACTATTTGTATTCAATTTCTTTAATAATAAAAGTCAAGAAAGGATCTTAGAAGGATCACAAAGAACATCAGAGTGCGAAAATGATACCAATCAAATAAATAGTTAAAGTGTGAAAAGAAGGGGGAAACCCATTCTACAACAACCGCGGAAGGTAGATCAAAATAAAGTAAAGGTTACAACCAGTTCTCCAAAAGAAGGGAAAGTCAACTAAGATACAGTTTCTTCTAACTTATACAATGTTTCCTCAATAAGATAATCATAAGAAACTAGACCAGGCCGAATCTGCTCCTGACAAATATCAGTCTCAAACTGATAGTCTTCACTGACGTAGTCACCATGATCAGTATTGTGTGAGTCATCAATTTGGTCTTCATAGTGTTGACCATCATAGTCAATAGTAGTAGTACCTGTAGAAAAGTCTAACAGGAGATATTGCAAAAAGGAGTGAGTTCAAAAGAACTCAGCAAGGCAGGTTATTCCATAATAACATAAATTACATGATACAAAACATAGCATGATGCAATATGATATGAAACAGATAATGCAAATATGAATCTAACTCTATGTATGCTGGTCTCTATTGGTAGACATGCTTTAAGTCATAGCACCATACTTCTTTGGGTAGGTCCGCTCACACCCTCAACCATTTAAGACATCTTGGGTTCCCTCAACCATTTAAGATATATTGGGCAGCCGGTTGGTAATGGGTCCTGCACCCTCTCGGACATTCCTTGGCTGGGGATTTGGTCACCACTCTCTCACATCACCATTTGGTATAAGTATTGGCACATGTCACGGTAAAGCCTAGCCCGATGCAAGTCATCTACTCAGTCCTATCAAGTCAGATCCTGATACATCCATATCTCCTCAACCATTTAAGATATCTTGGATCATTTCCGGTATCCTTCACACTAGAGTCAGCATATTCCATGTCGGACTACGGACTCATCAACCCTATTGGTCATCCACAAATAGAAGACGGGAAGCTCTCACGGATCATTTCACCGGTCTTGAATGCCCGTGAGCCCAAGTCTAGCCATTTGCAACCCTACCAATAAATGGATCCCACAATGTGATTCATGACCTCTCACGGATCATTCCACCGGTCTTGAGTGCCCACAAATCTCCACTGTCACCACGGGTTGTTCGGTCTCAATACCCTTCCGATTCGAGTCTGACACGACAAGGACATCCTAGCCACACCACTAGACAGTCCTATGTATGTCATCCAATAATCCGGGAAAGTGTCGATGGGCATCTTTGAAGAACATCCCATACTATTCCCTCCGATGTCCAAGGACAGAAGCCTCAATAGGACACTCCTAAATCCCAAATTATACCTAAAAAAATCACATGCTTATTTCCATTATATCATATATCAACGGTAAATCATCATATTGAAAGATATGTTATAACATCTCATTATCAAGTGTATAAGTAAATGACAAGAATAAATAGACATGATAAACAAAGAAATTAAGTATGGTGCTACTGTCATAAGGTAACTACAGTAGACATATGATGTCTAGAATTAACTAATAAGTTGCCAACAACAGTGTAAAAGTCATACAGTCTATGTTATATGGCGATAACCGTCCTTACCTTAAGTTGTGATGATGATGATCCAAAAGTCACAAAAGAATGATCCAATGATGGTATTAAGACCCTAGACAAACATAAATGAAAGATTATAGAAGAAATCGAGAAAATCGGAGGTCGAACGGGTCAAATCGGCGAAAAACAAAGTTCAGTAGCATGCTTGGTCGATGCTCCTTGGTTGATGGAATCGACCAAGCATAATCGACCAAACAGAATTCAGTGCAGGCAGAATAGTGGATTTTGGGATTTTTGGTCTGAAATCAATCTTCCAGGGCTTGGATTGATCCAAAACTTGGAGGGATTGTTAATAACAGTATAATAACACTACCTAGAAAGTATTATCATAATCCAATGGCCCAATTTGAAACCCTATGTTCTATATGCTAAACATCAAGTTTCATAATGAAATCAAATGCAATTGTAAGGGAAATCAGGGATTCAATCAAGAGAATGATAAGCAATAGATTAGGAATGATTACTAACATATAATCAGACCTAGCATACTATAGGAATCAGTTTAGTAGATGAAATCATGTTGCTATGAAGGAATTCATAAGGAAGACAAGGTTAAGAATCAATATGAGATGCATAACATTGATAGAATGAATGTGGGGTTATAGAAATCAAAAGAGACACTAGAAGAGGTGGTTGCAAGGTTGCAACACCTTCTTCATAGCCCCAATAGCAAGAATAAGGTGAGGTAGAAGTAGATTAGAGAGAGAGTGAGAGATTTCATACCTTGTAGAAGAGATTAGAGAAGAGAGACAATGATTCTTGTAGAAGATCATCACCCTAGCCAAGGAGGAGCCTAAGAGAAGCCTTCCCACTTTCTCAGGTGTTGCAATGATTAGAATAGGGTTCAAAACACAAGGCTAGCATTAATAGGGGGTGGAATATTCCAACGGAATCATTAACTCGAATCTGGGCAGCCCTGGTCGATGCTCCTTGGTTGATGGGATCGACCAAGCAGGATCGACCAAGCATAGTTCAGCAGAAAAATCAGCAATAGTTCAGCAACTTCGGACATGGATTCGGACGGCTATACGGGGTCAAATTGAGTGGGTTTTCTCCTACAAGTCAATCAAGAAGTCTAGTTTTCATAAATACCTTCGGATTGAGCATGGGAGTTCATTAGGTACTTCAACTAATTCAACCCTCCTCGATGCGCAGAATTTCACTAAAAACTGACAATGTACTCAAGTAAGGAGCATCATCGTCAATGTCCATGGGTTTCGGGTCAAACACCGTGTCTTCCATAAAGAGGGCCCACAATATTTCTTCCTTCACTTCGGGACATTGGATCTTCCCTAAGGAAAAGGTCGGACATGACCTCCTAAGGCTTTCAAAGATAGCAACATTGAAATCAAGGTCCGACTTCGAGGTCTAACATTAAACAAGCCTTTCTTTAACCCAAAACAAATAGGGTGTCTTGGCTAGGTTTGGGCCGGATTTCACAAATGGAGTCCAACAGAGGTAACCAGTTCGTGAGGATTCTCATTCCTAGGTGGAGAAGGATACTGAACCAAGTTGCTTGGTGCCATAGGGGAGGTATCTAGACCATATGTAGTATTTTACCATAGGACCTTGCATTGGGTTAGAATCCTCGACATGCGTCAGCACTCATGCCAATGGTTGTGGTGAGAGAATGTGGACTCAAACCCCAGCCAAGGTTGATTGATGAGGACCGTACCTCGGTCCCCGAGATCCCAACAGAGGTTGCCAGTCCGTGAGGGATCAGAGTGACGAGATCTACCCAAAGGAGGTTTGGTGTTGTCACACCCCAACTGCCGGTATCGGTCCCGCCAGACAACCCGTGGGTGCGATCCATCACAGGATCCACGGTTTTATCATCAATAATAATAAATGCAAGTAATAATTATCATAAGTAAGAACAAGTTCGAATAATTAATTAAAAGGATTACAAGAGTCCAAAATAATCTAAGAATGAATCAAAGAAAAGAATTAAAGTAACACAAGTTCCAAAATTCATTGAGTTCAGCGGAAGCAATAATTAAACTAAAACTGTTTTATTCCAGTAACTCGCTCCTGGGCTATAGGTTTTGCTTTAGTTTTAGCAATGTAGGGAGTTCTCCAGTTTTGCTCCAAAGAGTTCTCAAAATGCCGAGCGATCTGTCAACTTATGCTGTCAATAGGTGCTATAAGTGCATTCCATGCATCCGTAGGAGGCTTCATGACAAACATCTCCGTCTCCCACTGACGGTACCACATCCTCTTCACAGGAGTTGCTCTAGTCATATGGAACTTCTCCTGATTCGAGAATACCATCTGTACAATATAATTTAACATACAAGAAAGGAATGAGTTCTGACAAACTTAGTAACGAAAACACATCTCACATACATATTGACAGTTCATCAAAATAAGAACATATGTAAGGAATGATATGCAAATATATGAATGCAACTAGAATCTAACTATGCAAGTCTCTAGATGGTTGACATGCTTTAAGATATAACATCAGCCCTCCTATGGGTAGGTCTAGTCACTCTGATCCCTCACAGACTGGTTATCTCTATTGGGATCCCAGGTGAAGGGTTCAATTCTCGTTAATCAACCATGGTTGGGGTTTAGGTCAACACTCTCTTACCACGACCATTGGCATGAGTATTGGGCCATGTCGGGGTTTCTAATCCAATGCAAGGTCATACAGTAACATACTATATGTAGTCCAAATACTTCCCCTATGGCACCAACCAACTTGGTTCAGTATCCTTCTCTACCTAGGAATGAGAACCCTCATGGACTAGCTACTGCTATTGGACTCCATTCCCTAACCCTATGGTCATCCATATATTGTTGGGGTGGATGCTCTCATAACCCCTCACGACTGCCGGCCGCTCCTTGGATGTCCATGAGCTCAAACCTTAACATATGTAACCCTACCAATGCATGATCAACAGTGGACCACTGAGTCTCTACATGGACTAGTTACCGCTGTAGGATGAAACATAATCACGTCACTATTATCATGGGTCATTCGGCTTCAATTCCCCTAGCGAAAGGGTAGTAGCATGTGTGGGTACCTAGCCATGCAATCTAAACTCCCTAGATATGTCATCCAACAATCATGATAATGCTGGGGGCATCAATAAGCATGTGTCCCATACCACAACCTTCTGATATCCCAAGCAATGGATACCCAAATGGATACCCTTCCATCATAATTACATCACATCACCAACCATTATAACATAATCATTCAATCTATATCACAAAGTAATAAAGTACACATAAACATCATCTACAACATACATCAACTACTAATCAATGAAATATACAACTACAACAAGTTATAAGAGCAATGATATGTATAAGAATTAAACAGTTCATCATAGAGCATATCATTGCATATATATAAGAATGTGTCCTTACATGTAAATATATAAAAAAAGCTTACTAAAATGCAAGTAGACTTCACCCATAATAGTTTCAGAGAACCTTAGAGATCACCTAAATATGTAGTTGCAAAAATATATAGAAGACATGAGTCAAATTAGAATAAAGACCAACTCACAGAGTTACTGTGACCTAGCCGGTTGCTTGGAGCGGTTGGTTGGGCAATCAACCACCATAAGCGACCGCTCCTATTCCAGACTACTTCTAAATCCAAAATTCTGACTTTTGATTTCCCAATTTTAATTCGATTTCGAGAAGATTTAAATCCGAATTTCGTCCTTAAGGAGCCTACAACACAATCACGAAACAAAAGCCTAAAGTTCTAATGATTCGATACTCAAATCATCTCCTTGGATTAGATCTGTCCTTTATTCAAATACAAGGATCCATTTTCGGACATGATCTAACCAGATCATTGATGGGGAATAGAATCAACACAATTAACTAACCACCAATCCAAGGGGAATAGATCCATACCATTCTAAGAGATGAGGAAAGAAAATAGAGTGTGGGATCACTTACCTCCACTTGATTCATAAAACAAACGAAGGATTGGATCTTCTTTGCAAACCACACTTCTCTTACCTTCTAGCACGTGTTCTTTGCCTCCTAACCGTCCACAACAATAATCCCGAATAGAATAATGAGTAAAAAGGTTGGGGCAAATTAGGTTAAAAACCTCACAAGCAGACTTAGCAATCACATGGGGCGGTTGATTGGTCAATCAACCGCCTTGAGCAACCGCCCCTAGTACTTTTCAGTACTTGGGTGCTTTGCTCAAGGGGTTGATTCCCAACTCAAACCTAACCTTAGAAAACATGTGGGGGAGTTCTTACCTCGATTCCAAACATCTTCAAACATGCATTGATTCCAACTAGTGATCCACTTTCCCAGTAAGGCAGGTTCTTCATCAAAATAAATCAGATCCATGGACTCAAGGTACGGGTCATGGACTTCAATCCAGATACTCCACAACTTATTTTGGCTGGACCTTCGGATTATCAGACCTGCAATACGGATCTCGGGTTAGAATTATGGGGGTTGTTACAGGTGTTATATATTAAAGCATGATTGCCTTATTAGAGACTTGCATGGTTAGCTGCTAGATGCATTTATATTGTTGCTTATAACCTTTTCATTTTCATTCATGATGTGTTTGTGATGATGATGTGTGTATGGGATTGTTGCCTTATTGAGTTCGTTAGAACTCATCCTTGTGGATTATCTCTATTTTCTTCAGATGACTATATAGATGCGGGGGAATTCTATATTTATGGGAGAACTCTGATGAGCACATTTATGTGTGAAATCTTAGGGCATAAAGCATTCATTTTACACACTTAGAGTGGAGCTACCTTGGGTTTTATGTTGTTTTTGCAGGTTTTATTAATTTTTAGGACTTTAGTTAATATCTGGAGTTTTGGGTATGAAAATGCGATTTTTCACGTCAAACAATCCGTTCAAATTCTGAAGTGCGAAAGTGGGCCTGATTTGGAGCATGATGGGCTAAAGATGCAATTATGGGTCAACTCCAAAATATCTTATAAAATTAGATTATGATTTTTATTTTATTTTTCTTTATTGTAATTGAATGAATGTATGGGGCTCACAAGTAGTCAAAGATTAGGATTTTCTATCTTTTTAGAAGATTTCAGTTTTTTAGATTTTATTAATTTCTCTCATTAGTTTTTTTTCTCTCTCCCCCATTTTCTATCCTTTCACTATTTATTTTATTTTATTTCCTTAATTAACCCAAAAGCACTTTCCTTCTTCCACTCTTTCTCCACATTAAAATTAGTTTTTTTTTCTCCACTTTCCCTCTTCATGTGCTACTATTTTTATTTTATTTTCTTCTACACACATTCTCTCTCTCTCTCTCTCTCTCTCTCTCTCTCTCTCTCTCTCTCTCTCTCTCTCTCTCTCTCTCTCTCTCTCTCTCTCTCTCTCTCTCTCTCTTTATTTTTAATGAATTTTGCTCTTTCTTATTTCTTTTTCTTTTTCTATTTTACTATTATTATTATTATTTTATTTCATTGTTTGTAAATTATTCTCCTCCTTTTATAAATATTACCTCCCCTCTTAGGTCTAGTTTACACTTTATTTTCTCTTTAGTTTATTTTAGTCTTGCACTTTCTATTCTCTCTAGCTTGTTCTAAGTTTTCTCTAGTTTTCTTTGATTACTTTGTGGGTTCTAATTCTAGATTGAATGTTTAGGTTTTAATGTTTTGCAAGAAAGATTGAAGTTGTGTAATTTATTTGATGCAAATGTATTTCATTTATTTTTATCAATGCAATTTCAAGTTCAAGTTCAAGTTCAAGTTTCAAGTTTGAGGATTCGCTTTCTCTCTGGGTCTAGCAATTGCAGATCTAGATTATTCTAGATTTGGTTATTAGGGTTGGTTGAGATTCGAATCGTTTGTTCAAGTTTTTTTTGGAGATTCAAAGAGGCAAGTAAGTAACATTCTTCAATAATCTTCTCTCCCCCCTCCATTTTCGCTTCTATCTACCCCTACAGATTCTTAATTTAGAATTTAATTTTAGCATTTATTTATTGTTCTCCCTTCCCCCTGGGTCCTTGATCAAAAATGCCTACAGTTGTGCCTCTCTTTGGTTAAGGTTTCCCTTTTGTTTTTATTGCTTTGTTATTTACTTTCTGCACTTTTCATTTCTTTTTCCTTTTAATATCCTTTCCCCCAATCGGTGGACTGTAAGCTACGGCAAAGGGTCCACTGTCAAAGTCATTATAATTATGTTCCCATTCTCTCGATCCAAAGCTGACACTCGGATCACTTCCCCTTTATTTTTATTGTTCGCATTTTTTTCCTGCCTTTTATTTATGGGTTGGTTATGTTTACTTTATTTTTCTTAATTTGATTGCATTAGGTGTATGGATTAGGATCGTTGGTTTAGTTTAATTAATTAGTTAACAAAATTGAATCATTCCACTCTCGCATTACCATTAAGAAATTGAATTCTAGGTGGCATATCTCCCTGAGATTGACCCGTTAGCTAAACGATACTGTGCGCTTGCGGTTATTTTATTTTGCAAACAAACTCCAATGACTAGACTGTGGAGACATCAATGGGAGCTGGTGATGCACAACACGAAACCTTCTGTGAATGCATTGAGTGCTCTTATGACACCTATTAATGGAAAGAGGATCCAAGTGGTTTGTCATTTGGAAAGGTCAATGAGAGAAGGTTTTATGACACCTTTTATTGAGAGACTAGGAGAAGGTTGTGCCGTCCTGAGAAAGACAAGAATGATAATTAAACTATGAGATGTCCTTTGCTTCCGCTGATAACATTCTTTGGATTCATTTCCTTTGATTACATTTATTACTTTACATTGGATTCTGTACTCTTTGTTCCTTTGCAATAATTATTGGACTGTTCTTTGCTCTTGATTTGGCATTGTGCGTATTTATTATTATTGATGGCTAAACCGAAGATCTTGTGACTATGGATCACACCCACATGTTGTCAAGTTGGTCCGATACCAGCAGGTGAGGTGTGACGCAATTAGCTCACTATTATTGTTTTTAATGGTAAATTTTTTTTACCACAGGCCATAGTAGTCACATAGGTCCTTGGAGGTAGATCAAAAGTTGATCATGTTAATGGCATCATCAAACCCCTAAATTGAGGATTTTTTTTTTTAAGTTTGAGGAGTGGCAAGCCAGTAATAACATGGTGATGACTTTGATTTTTAACTCTATGGAGCCTCGCATATATGAAATTTTTGTATACTATGAAACTGCTAAACACTTCTGGAATGCCCTAAACTCTATGTATGGGCAAGCAGAAAATGCTTCTTGCATATTTTGAATTGCAACAGGAATTGGCTCTCACTATGCAATCTTTAAATCAATCATTCACTGAGTATCTTGGAAACTTGAAGCAAAAATGAGACAAACTCAAATAATATCGTCCTACTTCTACATCCAACAATGTCTACATCAAACGTGAAGAGAAAGATCAGATCTTTCAATTGTTGGCCAACCTTCGCCCAGGGAGTGAAGAGTAAAAAAGAGGAGGTGTTCTTGGGGGGTTCCTACCATCTTTTTTTTTTGTGGGTGTGTTCATTAAAAAAAGGGGGCAAGGGGGGGGGGAAACACTATTCACAAAAAAAGTATTGAGTAATTAATAAATAATTTTTTTTATCTCCTTTCCCTTCTCGGGTCTTGTGATGTAACCTTTGTTTGATCAGGCCCGCCCTGGGCTTGGTTGGGGTGGTTGTTTTTGTTGTGTGGGGGGAGGAGGGGAGGAGGGGAGGAGGGGGGGGGGGGGGCCATCCCAAAGAGAGGACTTGGTGTCTGGCTTGGAATCCATGAAGGTTGATGATGAGGTTCTATTTATGGAAACAGAATCCTAATGAAGATCTAATTAGTTGATGGACTTGGAGTGCTCTCTATCTTGGTTTGAAGGCATTTCTACCTACTAGGTAAGTCACTTGACTTGTGTGCAAAACCCCTTTAGGATTGGATTTGATCTGGACCATCAATTCCCTCGTTTTGGCCTTGTTTGCCGCATTGGTCGACCGATTGGTCGATTGGGCCAGTCGACCAATCCACTCGACCAATGGGTGCTGTCTTTGGCAATTAGGTTGATTCTTGCTCTATTTAAGTCTAACCTCGAGTCCACTTCGTATTTGCTGCCTCCAAACCCTCGGAACGAACCAAAGACCTCTGCAAGTCATCTCTCTTGCATCCTTGGAGTTTTCTTGGCGGATCTTCGTCGGAACTCTTCTTTTTGCATCAAAAGGTATGTCTACTCTCTCTTCTTCTCCTCCATCTTTGTTTTTCTTTCCTTTTTGAGTTGAGACAGTAGAAGAGATGCTGCATTCTCTCGTTGCAAACATCTCTCGAACATGTTCTCATGATCATCCTAAGGATTTAAGGCTAGAACAATGATCTTAACCATGATCATTGCAAGCTTTTGAAGGATTCATGATCAAACCATGATTTAATCTCTCGTTAATCTTCTAATCTGAATTCTGATCTCTTTGGATCTTCTTTCATTGATCATGTTAGTGGTTAATGGTTGTGTTTTCTTTCCATGATCCATAATCCATAGAATTCTAGTTGTTCTCTTCTACCTTACTATGTGTTCTTCATGATGCATGATAGTTACATATATGGTAGGTTTTATTTCCTTATTTAGATTTATGCTTCTAAGCCTTATTCCATGAAGACCTATGTATGTTTTCATGTTTTCATTACCGAAAGCAATGATCCATCCTCCTATAGTTCTTGTCTTGTTTTCTATTTCAAAATTCATCAAGATCCATATTTGAGTTAATTATGGTAACTTTTTGTTTCCTAATTTGGATCTTGATACCTTGATTTGATTAGTGTTTTGAGGTCCCCTATATGCTAGAATACTACTGATGTAGTCTACCCCTTGATTAGTACCCTTTTGAACCACCAAATTCGGATTTCATATCTTAAAACTCTGATTTTATAAGTTATCGTCCGCATTGGTCGACTGATTGGTCGATGGACCACTCGACCAATCCACTCGACCAATGAGTACAAAGCAACTCCGAATTGGGTCTGCTTTCGGATGTTTTGATATATTTTCTGTTAGGGATCTTTCCTAATATGTTGTATATACTTGTTTAGGACCTTCTTCTCAAGTTTGCCAAGATCTTACTTGATTTCTTAGGATTCTTTGCGAGTTATAAAAGGTAAGGATGGTTATTTCCTTAATTACATAGATAGCATGAATCTAGTTTCTATATTTGAATATCATTAATATGTTTCCTAAATTAGATTCTTACAATGATATACTACTGTTGCATAACTTTGATTACAGTAGCATTACTTATTCATATTGAATTGATTCATGTATGATTTACTTACCAATGTTATACAAGTGATTGTAATTATCGATTTCTTTCCATATATGGAGTTACCATATATGTGATGATATGAATTGATGCATGTGTATGCTTACGTATGGTTTGGAAAGGAGAGGTGTCCTTTTGACACTTCTGTCCTTGGACTACTACGGGAATATTATGGGATATTTCCGGAGATGCCCTCCGGACACCTTCCTAAACCGTTGGATGACATATATAGGATTGTCTAGTAGTGTTTGGCTAGGATGTCCTGTTATGTCGGACCCTAATCGGAGGGGTATTGAGACCGAACGACCCGTGGTAGCAATGGGGATTCATGGGCGCTCAAGACCGGTAACCAACCCGTGAGAGGACAGGAATCACATTGTGGGGGCCATTTATTGGTAGGGTTGCATATGGTTAGACTTGGGCTCACGGGCGCTTAAGACCGGTAACCAACCCGTGAGAGGACGTGAGAGCTTCCCGTTTACCATATGTGGATGATCAATAGGGTTGATGAGTCCGTAGTCCGAGTTGGTCGGTGCCATAGGATACGCCGACTCTAGTGTGAAGGATACCGGAAAGGATCGTCGGGGACGAGGAATGGAAGTATCCGGATCTGACTTGATGTAACTAAGTAGAAGACTTGCATTTGGCTAGGTTTTACCCCCGACATGCGCCAAGACTTATACCAAATGGTTGTGAGAGAGTGTGTTGACTTAACCCCCGCCAAGGTTTGTCCTGAGGGATGAAGGACCCATTACCAATCGGCTGCTCAAGACCGGTGAAATGATCCGTGAGAGAATCCAAGATATCTTTAATGGTTGAGGATGTGAGTGGACCTTCCTAAAGAAGTACGGTGCTATGACTTAAAGCATGTCTGCCAATAGAGACCAGCATACATAGAGTTAGATTCATTCATTCATTGATTGTCTCATATCATATTGCATTTATGTCCCTGTTCGGAATCCCGCCATTTATGTTATTATGGATTTTAATCGCTTTACCGAGTTTCTTTGAAACTCATTCCTTTATTGTACAATGTTGTTAGACTATCCTGCAGGTACTGAGTACTATGACGGTTCCTATGAGGAAGCGCAAGGCGAAGAGACATATCTCCAGGAAGGTGATTGCGGTTACCACAATTACTTTGAAGATCCCACGGGTGGTTATGCTCCGTACGATGCTTAGTCCGACCATTGAGTGGAAGCGTCCTTGTGCTATTTATGAGATCTATACATACAAGGATGTCGTCTACAAAGTGGAGAATAATTTAGTTACCCAATGTACTTGCTACCGGGATTAGCTTTTATCTAGTTTATTCTTTAGAGCTACTTTTCCGCTGGATGTAAAGTGGGATTTTTGCTTCACTTTACTTATCTGTTTGATACTCTGATTATGTCTATTATTCCGATTCGTTTATGAATCATTCTTTCATTATTGGATCTATGATTTATCTTCCGCACTCATGTTATGATTGTTCATGATTATGTTATTGTTTATGTGGGAGGTTGATCACTCGATACCTGATCTTCGGGCTGTGGATCACACTCTCGGGTATGCCAGATAGGGTACCGGCCGGGAGGGCGGATGATTGGTATCGGAGCCCAAGGTTCGAGGAGATCCTAACCACAAAAGACAACAACTGAACATTCCTGAGTCATTGATCTGAAATGACTCTTCTACTCTTAGAAGTGAATAATAGAACACAGAATTAGAAACTTGAACTTTGAGGCATAACAGTAACATTTCGAATAACATACCATAATTATACTTGAACAAATGTCACTAATGCAAGGAAAAGAAAAGTGCATAACATACAATAATTAAAGAGAAACAAAATGAACTTCATTAATTTCAAAAGTATTTACAATGATTACATCTGAAATACATAAATGGAAAATCCTAAGGTACAGTCTATCTAGGTGATCTACTTTGATCTCTATATGCTCTGAACTCCTCTGCTAGCCGAGTCACCCGATGCTCTATCCTCGTCCCGTCGAGACTCCATCCTCTCGTACATCTGCTCCCCGTCCGACCTCCATCCTCTCTAGCATGGAAGTCATCGATCTCATCTCGTGCACCAAGATCTGAAGTCTCCGGAACCGCATGCGAAGGGCCGCCCGCCTCGAAGTGTGATGAAGGAAACTCGTGATGCACTGTGCTCAGCCTCGCGCATATCTCAGATCATCTCCGGCCCGATCATCACTATCGGGACCGATATCCTCTCCTCCATCCCTCCGATCCCCGATCCTCATCCTCCGATTCATCATCATCCTCACCCTCCGGACCAGGAGATCTCTCTAACCGATGTAGTCTCATCCGTCGAATGGTCCGAGTCCCAATGGGGTATCCCCGTGATCTAGTGTCCATCGGAGTATCCTCGAAACTCACCCCGAAATGCCCGAAGATCAAAGTCGAAGCCTCCCATAGCAAAGGTTCCGCATGCTAGGCCGCAGAACTAAGTCCAAGCATGACCCGCTGAATGATGTAGGAGAGATCGATCTCGAAGCCCATGTAGATGCGGTAAATGACCAAGGCCTCCATCACCGTGACCCGATGGTGATGTCCGGCTTTCGGCATGATGTTTCGGCCGACTATGCGACCGATAATACGTGCAGAACCCGTCATCCGTCCGCTAGTCCACGGTGTGAAGCATCGGCGGCTATCCCATAGCGTAGAGCATATCTCGCGAAGCTCGTACGGCATCGATGGCTGTCCAGATCTGCGCCTCGCAGGTATCCACACACACCGCCGTGGATAGTAAGGGACCCGCAAGATCTCGGCCGTTGTCCGGGTAGAGAAGCGAATCCGAGTCCGAAGGACCCCGCTCCCGAGGACAAGTCCGAGTGGATGTCCCCGGCCTCTAGCCTCCTCCGTGTAAGTAAGGTTGCTGAAGAACAACCTCACTAGCTCCGGTATACCGGCAAATCCTCGGTGAAGAGATGAGTCCACCGTAAAGTGTCAAACCTCCGTCGGATCCTAAAGGCTCCGAGCTGGCGTAAGTGAAGTAGACGCCCCATCTCGATGTTACAATAGCTGAAGTAGGCCTCGCATGCAAACTCGGCCCGAGGTGTGTCAAATAGGTCCGGCCTCCTAACCTCCTCTCTAGGTTCGAAAGGAACCCGACCTCGCCCCTAAGAGCACCTACGATGCGACCTCGACCTCTACCTCCACCTCGTCCTCCCCTCTCGCATGATGTATCCGTGGAAGAGACAAGAGACATTTCCAATTAGTGCTATTTCAAGATTTGAGCCAAAAGGGTATTTTCGTAATTTTTCGGAAAATTTCAAATTTGGGGGAAATTTGATTTGAACATACTAGCATGTGCACAATACTTGGAATTTCATGTCTATGAAGTTGTTTTGATGAAAATCGATCGAAAACATGGATTAAAGCGAAAAATTCAGCAAGAAGGAAATTTGGGGATTTTGCAATTTAGGTCAAAATTGGATTTTTGAAAAGTTGAAATTGGTTAAATCAAATTGTATGGACCTATCTACAATGTCATCTTGAGCATGTAGCATTTGATCTCGTGCGAAAATTGCAAGCGGTTTGAGAGAAAACGAAATTTTTCTAAAGATATCGATTTCGGTATAAAACTTTGCGAGATGAGCACCAAATGTGTTAAAACTTGTTGTCTATGCATGTCATTGTGTTTAAAACCTAGGGAATATGTTTCTAAGCATTCCTAAGCATGATTTCTAGCATTGGATACAAGTAAAGCATGGTTTTATTGAAATGCAAGCATGAGAAGATGAAAATGGAAGAAAGAATGAGAGATTTACCTTGTTTGTGAAGATGGTGTGTTGTGGTGTTGTTGTTGAAGCACTAAATCACCTCAAGAACACTTGTGGGAACTCTTGGATATTTTCCCTAGAGCTCTCTCACCTTTGGAAGAAGTTAGAATGAGGTTGGAATGTGGAAATGAGGCTTATAATGCGAATTTTCGCATTCGTCTTCATTGGTCGACTGATTGGTCGACTGGGTCACTCGACCAACCACTCGACCAATGGTCACAGTAACCTCATTTGCTGTTGAATTTTTGGAAAATGTGATTTTTGCCTTATGGAATATTGTTTGATGACTATATGGATATTTTTGAGCATGATTTAAGTTTTCAAATCATTTGGACTTGTGGTTTATGTTGAATCTTCGAAATTCGGTATTTTGATGTTCTCGGTTTTGCAGTAATGGTTACTCCGAGAAGTGGGCGTGGTGAATCCAAAGTGGTCATGGAGGTGGTGAAATACCTCAGGGAGGTGGTGAAGTACCTCATGGGGGTGGTGAGATACCAAATGCTGATCGGGGTACTCATGAGATCCCCGGTGCCCCGAATGTTGGAAGTTTCAGAGATATTGCCAATATTATGGGCAATGATGATGCAGCAGCAAGCAGCTCAATTCAACCAGATGTTGGTGGGTTTCATGACTCGCATAATGAGACCCGGGCTGGTGCTAATGTGAATCCTCATGCCGCAGCTCCCGAATGCGGGAGGTTTAGCTGGAACTCCTCATACTCGCCTCGATGGAGAGTTTTCTCAAGATGCAAGTACCCACTTTTACCGGAGTTACCAAGGACCCCTTGTTTCCTAACAAGTGGCTTCGTGAGTTGGAGAAGGCTTTCCGGCATCCGCAATGCTCGGAAGCTCGAAGATTTTGTTTGCCGAACGAAGTTGCAACAAGAAGCCGATGCATGGTGGATTTCCACTCGTCCTGCTTTTGGAAGGTTTGCATGCAGGAGTTGTAACTTGGGAGTTATTCAAAGAGGCTTTTTGTATGAACTACTTTCCCGAGGCGGTGAAGGATGCAAAGGAAGCCGAGTTTATGATTCGACTCAAGGAACTTTGTCCGTGTTGGAGTACCAACAGAAGTTCGAGGAGCTTCATTTCTTTGCTCCGCATTCTTTGAAGGAAGACCTCGCCAAAGCAAAGAAGTTCTTCAAAGGACTCGCGCCCGCCATTAAAGCTTATCTCACAATCCAGCCTATAGTGAGCTATGCTCAAGTGGTGCGGAACTCGAAGAAGTTGGAAGAAACAGAGAAGGAAAGTGCTCGTGTGCAAAAGCCTTGGCAGTCAAGGAATTCTGGTTTGGTGGATCGCAATGACCGTCGTTATGTGAGACCTACACCCTACCCCACTCCTACCTTTCGTGCTAAGAGTGTAGGTCGAACACGGGTTTTCAGCAGCCCGGCCAGTTTAAACAAAGATGGCGGAAACCGACCACCAGCAAATGCAAGTGCAAGTGCAAGTGCGAGTGCAAGGCCTTTTGTTCGAAGCCCTCTGTTGCAGCCACCCCCGTTGGATCCAAAGCAATCCTGTTTGCTTCTACCGCAAGCAAGCTGGTCATTTTGCTCGTGCCTCGTCCGGCGGGCCGCGCCCAACAGCCCGCCCCAGTGGTGAAGAGTGCTCCTGCTCCTCCCTCCGGTAGAGTTTTCAGTATTTCCAAGATCGAGCAGGATCCAAGCCATGATGTGATTACAGTGTACATTGTTAGTCGCTTCTATTTATGCATTTGTCTTATTTGATACGGGTGCATCTCATTCGTTCATGTCATCTCGCATTCATCAAGAAGACTAACCTAATCCCCGAGAAGTTGTCTAGTTGTTTATTGATTAGTACACCTACTGGTCCTGTTGTGAAACTAGATAAGGGGTTATCTAAATGTCCTGTGTTGATTGGTGAGAGGAACTTGGAAGCCAATTTTGTGATTCTTGACATGAAGGACTTCGATGTTATTTTGGGAATTGATTGGTTGACAGCCCCACAAAGCCGTGTTCCTTTGTTCCTCAAAGAAGATTCAGTTCCATATTTGTGGAAGTCCGGTCTTTGAATTTCAAGGTGAAAAGAGAAGGGTTTGTAAGAAGGTGCTTGTCTCGACCGATGCAAGTCTATGCCCTAGTGGATGATGCTTCATCTGAAGGCAAGGGTATAGTGGAGAAAAGAGTCGATTTAAGTCGAGTTGTCTGCGACTTTGTTGATGTCTTCCCCGATGACCTATCGGAGTGCCTCCGGACAGAGATGTCGAATTCTCTATTGATCTCGTCCCCGGTGCCGCCTCCGGTATCTAAAGCTCCGTATAGGATGGCTCCTACCGAGTTGAAAGAGTTGCAAAATCAGTTAAATGAGCTCATTGATAGAGGTTTCGTACAGCCTAGTGTGTCACCTTGGGGAGCTCCGGTCTTGTTCGTCAAGAAGAAAGACGGTAGTATGCGCTTGTGCATCGACTACCGTGAGTTGAATAAATTGACTATCAAGAATAGATATCCGCTGCCCGTAATCGATGATCTCTTCGATCAGTTGAAGGGTGCAGTTGTGTTCTCGAAGATTGACTTAAGGTCCGGATATCACCAATTGAAAGTGAAGTCTAGTGATATCTTCAAGACAGCTTTCCGAACGCGGTATGGTCACTACGAGTTTAGAGTCATGCCCTTCGGATTGACCAATGCTCCTGCGGTGTTCATGGACCTCATGAACCGAGTATTTCATGATGTGCTTGATAAGTTTGTGATTGTTTTCATTGATGACATCTTGATCTATTCGAAGAGCGAAGAAGAGCATGCGAGTCATCTAAGTTTCACTTTGCAAAGGTTGCGGGAAAAGAAGTTGTTTGCTAAGTTTAGCAAGTGTGATTTCGGCTTAAGAGAGTGGTTTTCCTTGGTCATGTAGTTTCAGCCGAAGGTATTCGTGTCGATCCCGAAAAGGTCCAAGTCGTGGCTGATTGGGAGAGACCGAAGTCAGAACGGAAATAAGAAGTTTTCTTGGATTGGCGGGTTACTACCGAAGGTTTATTGAGAACTTTTCTCGGTTGGCTGCTCCTATGACTAAGTTGACAGGAAAGAAGAGAAGTTTGTTTGGTCTGACGCATGTGAGAAGAATTTCCAAGAGTTGAAAGATAGATTGACAAGTGCCCCGGTTTTGACTATACCTGATAGTTCCGGTGGTATGACAGTTTATACCGATGCGTCAAAGATTGGTTTGGGTTGTGTACTGATGCAACATGGCAAGGTCGTAGCCTATGCTTCTCGGCAATTGAAGGATTATGAGCGGAATTACCCCACTCACGATCTAGAACTTGCCGCCGTTGTCTTTGCTTTGAAGATTTGGAGACAATATCTTTACGGTGAGAAGATTGCCATTTTCACGGATCATAAGAGTTTAAAATATTTCTTTACCCAAAAGGAGTTGAACATGAGACAAAGGAGATGGTTGGAACTCGTCTCCGATTATGATTGTGATATTCAAGATCATCCCTGGGAAAGCAAATGTTGTTGCTGATGCTCTTAGTAGGAAGAACCGAAGAAGACTTTGGATTTGAATGCTTTGAGTTTACCATTGTGGTCTTCTATTGAGAGTTTTGATTTGGAAATCGTCCCCGAGAATTCTGATTTTATTCTTTCGCCATGACGGCAAGATCTGGTCTTAGAGATAAGATTGTTGCTCTGCAGAGAGTTCGATCAAGAGTTTTTGACCAAAGTTGAGAAGATTTCTTCGAATCCTGAGTCGGACCCCGACTTTGGTATATCCATGGATGGTGCTTTGATGTTTAGAGGAAGACTGTGTGTGCCTGCAAACGAAGAAGTTAAGAAAGAAATATTGAAGGAAGCACACCAATCGGTCTTATCAGACACCCGGGAAGCACCAAGATGTACAAGGACTTGAAGGAACATTTTTGGTGGATTGGTCTAAAGGCGGATGTTGATGATTTTGTTGCCAAGTGTGAGACTTGCCAGCGTGTGAAAGCCGTTCGACAACCTCCATCTGGATTACTTCAACCTCTTCCTATTCCTAGTTGGAAGTGGGAAGATATCTCCATGGACTTTGTGACTAGCTTGCCTCGGACAAGTAAAGGCAATGACACCGTGTGGGTGATTGTTGATAGGTTGACCAAATCAGCCCATTTCATTCCTATGAAGATCACTCATACTCGGATAAGCTAGCCAGGCTTTATGTGGATAATGTGGTTCGTCTGCATGGTGTGCCATTGAGTATTGTTTCGGATCGTGATCCTAGGTTCACCTCAAGGTTTTGGAATAGTTTGCAGAAGGCCTTGGGAACCCAATTGAACTTGAGTACAGCTCATCATCCACAGGTCGATGGACAATCCGAGCGGACAATTCAGACATTGGAAGACATGCTCAGATCTTGTGTGGTGGATATGGGTGGTAATTGGGATGAACACCTAGCTTTGGTTGAGTTTGCCTATAACAACAGCTTATCAAGCAACAATAGGCATGGCTCCATTCAAGGCTTTGTATGGTAGTACTTGTAGGACACCTTTGTACTGGACTCGAGACAGTGAAAGAAAAGTCTTAGGTCCCGAGATGATTGAAGCTACAAGTGCTATGGTAGATATGATAAGAGAAAGGATTAAATCTGCCCAATGAGACAGAAATCTTATGCCGATAAGAGAAGGACCGATTTGGAATTTCAAGTTGGAGAGAAAGTCTTTCTCAAGGTCTCACCAATGAAGGGTGTGATGAGATTCAATGTTAAGGGAAAGCTTAGCCCTCGTTACATTGGACCTTTCGAGATTTTGGAAAAGGTTGGACCCGTTGCGTATCGATTAGCATTACCTCCGTCTCTTGCTGGTGTGCACAATGTGTTCCATATTTCGATGCTCCGAAAATACATAGAGAATCCGGAACACATTTTGCAGCAAGCACCTGAAGGACTTAGTGCTGATTTGACCTATGATGAAGAACCGGCCGAAATCCTCGGATAGGAAGGACAAGCAACTGCGGAATCGCGCCATTCCTTTGGTGAAGATTCGGTGGAAGAACCATACCCCTGAAGAAGCTTCTTGGGAGAAGGAAGAAGACATGAAGGAGAAGTTTCCTTACCTCTTTGGAAGCACAGATACGCTTTCAATTTCGGGGACGAAATTTCTTTAAGGGGGGGAGAATGTGAAACCCAGCCCTAACCTTGACCCGGAAACCTTGTTATTTGTAGGTCCGATGACCCGAAGTAAAGTAAGAAGTCAGCTTTGGGCCATCCCAAGAGAGGACTTGGTGTCCGGCTTGGAATCCATGAAGGTTGATGATGAGGTTCTATTTATGGAAACAGAATCCCGATGAATATCTAATTAGTTGATGGACTTGGAGTGCTCTCTATCTTGGTTTGAAGGCATTTCTACCTACTAGGTAAGTCACTTGACTTGTGTGCAAAACCCCTTTAGGATTGGATTTGATCTGGACCATCAATTCCCTGTTTTGGCCTTGCTGTCAGCATTGGTCGACTGATTGGTCGATCGGGGCGATCGACCAATCCACTCGACCAATGGGTGCTTGTCTTTGGCAATTAGGTTGATTCTTGCTCTATTTAAGTCTAACCTCGAGTCCACTTCGTATTTGCTGCCTCCAAACCCTCTGGAACGAACCAAAGACCTCTGCAAGTCATCTCTCTTGCATCCTTGGAGTTTTCTTGGCGGATCTTCGTCGGAACTCTTCTTTTTGCATCAAAAGGTATGTCTACTCTCTCTTCTTCTCCTCCATCTTTGTTTTTCTTTCCTTTTTGAGTTGAGACAGTAGAAGAGATGCTGCATTCTCTGTTGCAAACATCTCTGAACATGTTCTCATGATCATCCTAAGGATTTAAGGCTAGAACAATGATCTTAACCATGATCATTGCAAGCTTTTGAAGGATTCATGATCAAACCATGATTTAATCTCTGTTAATCTTCTAATCTGAATTCTCGATCTCTTTGGATCTTCTTTCATTGATCATGTTAGTGGTTAATGGTTGTGTTTTCTTTCCATGATCCATAATCCATAGAATTCTAGTTGTTCTCTTCTACCTTACTATGTGTTCTTCATGATGCATGATAGTTACATATATGGTAGGTTTTATTTCCTTATTTAGATTTATGCTTCTAAGCCTTATTCCATGAAGACCTATGTATGTTTTCATGTTTTCATTACCGAAAGCAATGATCCATCCTCCTATAGTTCTTGTCTTGTTTTCTATTTCAAAATTCATCAAGATCCATATTTGAGTTAATTATGGTAACTTTTTGTTTCCTAATTTGGATCTTGATACCTTGATTTGATTAGTGTTTTGAGGTCCCCTATATGCTAGAATACTACTGATGTAGTCTACCCCTTGATTAGTACCCTTTTGAACCACCAAATTCGGATTTCATATCTTAAAACTCTGATTTTATAAGCTACTGTCTGCATTGGTCGACTGATTGGTCGATTGGACCACTCGACCAATCCACTCGACCAATGAGTACAGCAACTCCAGAATTGGTCTGTTTCGGATGTTTTGATATATTTTCTGTTAGGGATCTTTCCTAATATGTTGTATATACTTGTTTAGGACCTTCTTCTCAAGTTTGCCAAGATCTTACTTGATTTCTTAGGATTCTTTGCGAGTTATAAAAGGTAAGGATGGTTATTTCCTTAATTACATAGATAGCATGAATCTAGTTTCTATATTTGAATATCATTAATATGTTTCCTAAATTAGATTCTTACAATGATATACTACTGTTGCATAACTTTGATTACGGTAGCATTACTTATTCATATTGAATTGATTCATGTATGATTTACTTACCAATGTTATACAAGTGATTGTAATTATTGATTTCTTTCCATATATGGAGTTACCATATATGTGATGATATGAATTGATGCATGTGTATGCTTACGTATGGTTTGGAAAGGAGAGGTGTCCTTTTGACACTTCTGTCCTTGGACTACTACGGGAATATTATGGGATATTTCCGGAGATGCCCTCTGGACACCTTCCTAAACTGTTGGATGACATATATAGGATTGTCTAGTAGTGTTTGGCTAGGATGTCTGTTATGTCGGACCCTAATCGGAGGGGTATTGAGACCGAACGACCCGTGGTAGCAATGGGGATTCATGGGCGCTCAAGACCGGTAACCAACCCGTGAGAGGACAGGGAATCACATTGTGGGGGCCATTTATTGGTAGGGTTGCATATGGTTAGACTTGGGCTCACGGGCGCTTAAGACCGGTAACCAACCCGTGAGAGGACGTGAGAGCTTCCCGTTTACCATATGTGGATGATCAATAGGGTTGATGAGTCCGTAGTCCGAGTTGGTCGGTGCCATAGGATACGCCGACTCTAGTGTGAAGGATACCGGAAAGGATCGTCGGGGACGAGGAATGGAAGTATCTGGATCGACTTGATGTAACCAAGTAGAAGACTTGCATTTGGCTAGGTTTTACCACGACATGCGCCAGTACTTATACCAAATGGTTGTGAGAGAGTGTGTTGACTTAACCCCCTGCCAAGGTTTGTCTGAGGGATGAAGGACCCATTACCAATCGGCTGCTCAAGACCGGTGAAATGATCCGTGAGAGAATCCAAGATATCTTTAATGGTTGAGGATGTGAGTGGACCTTCCTAAAGAAGTACGGTGCTATGACTTAAAGCATGTCTGCCAATAGAGACCAGCATACATAGAGTTAGATTCATTCATTCATTGATTGTCTCATATCATATTGCATTTATGATTGTTACGGAATCCTGCCATTTATGTTATTATGGATTTTAAGCGCCTTCTTGAGTTTCTTTGAAACTCATTCCTTTATTGTACAATGTTGTTAGACTATCCTGCAGTCTTGAGTACTATGACGGTTCCTATGAGGAAGCGCAAGGCGAAGAGACATATCTCCGGGGAAGGTGATTGCGGTTACCACAATTACTTTGAAGATCCCACGGGTGGTTATGCTCCGTACGATGCTTAGTCCGACCATTGAGTGGAAGCGTCCTTGTGCTATTTATGAGATCTATACATACAAGGATGTCGTCTACAAAGTGGAGAATAATTTAGTTACCCAATGTACTTGCTCTACTGGGATTAGCTTTTATCTAGTTTATTCTTTAGAGCTACTTTTCATTTGGATGTAAAGTGGGATTTTTGCTTCACTTTACTTATCGTTTGATACTACGATTATGTCTATTATTCCGATTCGTTTATGAATCATTCTTTCATTATTGGATCTATGATTTATCTTCCGCACTCATGTTATGATTGTTCATGATTATGTTATTGTTTATGTGGGAGGTTGATCACTCGATACCGATCTTCGGGCTGTGGATCACACTCTCGGGTATGCCGGATAGGGTACGCAGGGCTGGGAGGGCGTGATGATTGGTATCGAGCCCAAGGTTCGAGGAGATCCTAACCACAAAAGACAACAACTGAACATTCCTGAGTCATTGATCCGAAATGACTCTTCTACTCTTAGAAGTGAATAATAGAACACAGAATTAGAAACTTGAACTTTGAGGCATATGAGAACATTTCGAATAACATACCATAATTATACTTGAACAAATGTCACTAATGCAAGGAAAAGAAAAGTGCATAACATACAATAATTAAAGAGAAACAAAATGAACTTCATTAATTTCAAAAGTTTTTACAATGATTACATCTGAAATGCATAAATGGAAAATCCTAAGGTACGGTCTATCTAGGTGATCTACTTCGATCTCTATATGCTCCGAACTCCTCGCTGGCTGAGTCACACGATGCTCTATCTGTCTGTCGAGACTCCATCCTCTCGTACATCTGCTCTGTCGACCTCCATCCTCTCTAGCATGGAAGTCATCGATCTCATCTGTGCACCAAGATCTGAAGTCTCCGGAACCGCATGTGAAGGGCCGCCTGCCTCGAAGTGTGATGAAGGAAACTCGTGATGCACGGGCTCGGCCTCGCGCATATCTGTATCATCTCCGGCCTGATCATCACTATCGGGACCGATATCCTCTCCTCCATCCTCGATCCCTGATCCTCATCCTACGATTCATCATCATCCTCACCCTCCGGACCGGGAGATCTCTCTAAGCGATGTAGTCTCATCGTCGAATGGTCCGAGTCCCAATGGGGTATCCTGTGATCTAGTGTCCATCGGAGTATCCTCGAAACTCACCCCGAAATGCCTGAAGATCAAAGTCGGAAGCCTCCCATAGCAAAGGTTCCGCATGCTAGGCCCGCAGAACTAAGTCCGGCATGACCTGCTGAATGATGTAGGAGAGATCGATCTCGAAGCCCATGTAGATGCGGTAAATGACCAAGGCCTCCATCTTTGTGACCCGATGGTGATGTCCGGCTTTCGGCATGATGTTTCGGCCGACTATGCGACCGATAATACGTGCGAGAACCCGTCATCCGTCCGCTAGTCCACGGTGTGAAGCATCGGCGGCTATCCCATAGCGTAGAGCATATCTCGCGAAGCTCGTACGGCATCGGATGGCTGTCCGGATCTGCTCCTGCGGGTATCCACACACCTGCTTGTGGATAGTAAGGGACTGCAAGATCTCGGCCGGTGTCCGGGTAGAGAAGCGAATCCGAGTACGAAGGACCACTGCTCCCGAGGACAAGTGCGAGTGGATGTCCCCTGGCCTCGAGCCTCCTCTGTGTAAGTAAGGTTCTTTGAAGAACAACCTCACTAGCTCCGGGTATACCGGCAAATCCTCGGTGAAGAGGTGAGTCCACTTTGTAAAGTGTCGAACCTCTGCCGGATCCTAAAGGCTACGAGCTGGCGTAAGTGAAGTAGACGCCCCATCTCGATGTTACAATAGCTGAAGTAGGCCTCGTACGAAACTCGGCTGAGGTGTGTCAAATAGGTCCGGTCTCCTAACCTCCTCTCTAGGCTCGAAAGGAACACGACCTCTGCCCCCTAAGAGCACCTACGATGCGACCTCGACCTCTACCTCCTCCTCGTCCTCCCCTACGCATGATGTATACGTGGAAGAGACAAGAGACATTTCCAATTAGTGCTATTTCAAGATTTGAGCCAAAAGGGTATTTTCGTAATTTTTCGGAAAATTTCAAATTTGGGGGAAATTTGATTTGAACATACTAGCATGTGCACAATACTTGGAATTTCATGTCTATGAAGTTGTTTTGATGAAAATCGATCGAAAACATGGATTAAAGCGAAAAATTCAGCAAGAAGGAAATTTGGGGATTTTGCAATTTAGGTCAAAATTGGATTTTTGAAAAGTTGAAATTGGTTAAATCAAATTGTATGGACCTATCTACAATGTCATCTTGAGCATGTAGCATTTGATCTCGTGCGAAAATTTCAAGCGGTTTGAGAGAAAACGAAATTTTTCTAAAGATATCGATTTCGGTATAAAACTTTGCGAGATGAGCACCAAATGTGTTAAAACTTGTTGTCTATGCATGTCATTGTGTTTAAAACCTAGGGAATATGTTTCTAAGCATTCCTAAGCATGATTTCTAGCATTGGATACAAGTAAAGCATGGTTTTATTGAAATGCAAGCATGAGAAGATGAAAATGGAAGAAAGAATGAGAGATTTACCTTGTTTGTGAAGATGGTGTGTTGTGGTGTTGTTGTTGAAGCACTAAATCACCTCAAGAACACTTGTGGGAACTCTTGGATATTTTCCCTAGAGCTCTCTCACCTTTGGAAGAAGTTAGAATGAGGTTGGAATGTGGAAATGAGGCTTATAATGCGAATTTTCGCATTCTGTCTTCATTGGTCGGCGATTGGTCGGTGGGTCACTCGACCAACCACTCGACCAATGGTCACGGTGACCTCATTTGCTGTTGAATTTTTGGAAAATGTGATTTTTGCCTTATGGAATATTGTTTGATGACTATATGGATATTTTTGAGCATGATTTAAGTTTTCAAATCATTTGGACTTGTGGTTTATGTTGAATCTTCGAAATTCGGTATTTTGATGTTCTCGGTTTTGCGAGAATGGTTACTACGAGAAGTGGGCGTGGTGAATCCGGTGGTCATGGAGGTGGTGAAATACCTCGGGGAGGTGGTGAAGTACCTCATGGAGGTGGTGAGATACCAAATGCTGATCGGGGTACTCATGAGATCCCTGGTGCCCCGAATGTTGGAAGTTTGAGAGATATTGCCAATATTATGGGCAATATGATGCGGCGACAAGCGGCTCAATTCAACCGGATGTTGGTGGGTTTCATGACTCTGCATAATGAGACCCGGGCTGGTGCTAATGTGAATCCTCATGCCGCGATCCTGAATGCGGGAGGTTTAGCTGGAACTCCTCATACTACTTTGATGGAGAGTTTTACGAAGATGCAAGTACCCACTTTTCTTGGAGTTACCAAGGACCCCTTGTTTCCTAACAAGTGGCTTCGTGAGTTGGAGAAGGCTTTCCGGCATCTGCAATGCTCGGAAGCTCGAGAAGATTTTGTTTCTTTGAGCAGAAGTTGCAACAAGAAGGCTGATGCATGGTGGATTTCCACTCGTCTGTTTTGGAAGGTTTGCATGCGGGAGTTGTAACTTGGGAGTTATTCAAAGAGGCTTTTTGTATGAACTACTTTCCCGAGGCGGTGAAGGATGCAAAGGAAGCTGAGTTTATGATTCGACTCAAGGAACTTTGTCTGTGTTGGAGTACCAACGAAGTTCGAGGAGCTTCATTTCTTTGCTCCAGATTCTTTGAAGGAAGACCTCGCCAAAGCAAAGAAGTTCTTCAAAGGACTGCGCGCCTGCCATTAAAGCTTATCTCACGGTCCGGCCTATAGTGAGCTATGCTCAAGTGGTGCGAGAACTCGAAGAAGTTGGAAGAAACGAGAGAAGGAAAGTGCTCGTGTGCAAAAGCCTTGGCGATCAAGGAATTCTGGTTTGGTGGATCGCAATGACCGTCGTTATGTGAGACCTACACCCTACCCCACTCCTACCTTTCGGGCTAAGAGTGTAGGTCGGAACACGGGTTTTCAGCAGCCCGGCCGGTTTAAACGGTATGGCGGAAACCGACCACCAGCAAATGCAAGTGCAAGTGCAAGTGCGAGTGCAAGGCCTTTTGTTCGGAAGCCCTCTGTTGCAGCCACCCCTGTTGGATCCAGCAATCTGTTTGCTTCTACGCAAGCAAGCTGGTCATTTTGCTCGTGCTGTCCGAAGCGGCCTGCCTTGACAGCTTTGCCCCGGTGGTGAAGAGTGCTCCTGCTCCTCCCTCCGGTAGAGTTTTCGGTATTTCCGATCTTGAGCGGGATCCAAGCCATGATGTGATTACGGGTACATTGTTAGTCGCTTCTATTTATGCATTTGTCTTATTTGATACGGGTGCATCTCATTCGTTCATGTCATCTGCATTCATCAAGAAGACTAACCTAATCCACGAGAAGTTGTCTAGTTGTTTATTGATTAGTACACCTCTTGGTCTGTTGTGAAACTAGATAAGGGGTTATCTAAATGTCCTGTGTTGATTGGTGAGAAGAACTTGGAAGCCAATTTTGTGATTCTTGACATGAAGGACTTCGATGTTATTTTGGGAATTGATTGGTTGACGGCCCACAAAGTTTGTGTTCCTTTGTTCCTCAAAGAAGATTCAGTTCCATATTTGTGGAAGTCCGGTCTTTGAATTTCAAGGTGAAAAGAGAAGGGTTTGTAAGAAGGTCTTTGTGCTGCTGCTTGATGCAAGTCTATGCCCTAGTGGATGATGCTTCATCTGAAGGCAAGGGTATAGTGGAGAAAAGAGTCGACGAAGTCGAGTTGTCTGCGACTTTGTTGATGTCTTCCACGATGACCTATCGGGAGTGCCTCCGGACGAGAGATGTCGAATTCTCTATTGATCTCGTCCCTGGTGCCGCTCCGGTATCTAAAGCTCCGTATAGGATGGCTCCTACTGAGTTGAAAGAGTTGCAAAATCAGTTGAATGAGCTCATTGATAGAGGTTTCGTACAGCCTAGTGTGTCACCTTGGGGAGCTCCGGTCTTGTTCGTCAAGAAGAAAGACGGTAGTATGCGCTTGTGCATCGACTACCGTGAGTTGAATAAGTTGACTATCAAGAATAGATATCCGCTGCCCGAGAATCGATGATCTCTTCGATCGGTTGAAGGGTGCGGTTGTGTTCTCGAAGATTGACTTAAGGTCCGGATATCACCAATTGAAAGTGAAGTCTAGTGATATCTTCAAGACGGCTTTCCGAACGCGGTATGGTCACTACGAGTTTAGAGTCATGCCCTTCGGATTGACCAATGCTCTGCGGTGTTCATGGACCTCATGAACCGAGTATTTCATGATGTGCTTGATAAGTTTGTGATTGTTTTCATTGATGACATCTTGATCTATTCGAAGAGCGAAGAAGAGCATGCGAGTCATCTAAGTTTCACTTTGCAAAGGTTGCGGGAAAAGAAGTTGTTTGCTAAGTTTAGCAAGTGTGATTTACGGCTTAAGAGAGTGGTTTTCCTTGGTCATGTAGTTTCAGCCGAAGGTATTCGTGTCGATCTGAAAAGGTCCAAGCTGTGGCTGATTGGGAGAGACCGAAGTCGATAACGGAAATAAGAAGTTTTCTTGGATTGGCGGGTTACTACCGAAGGTTTATTGAGAACTTTTCTCGGTTGGCTGCTCCTATGACTAAGTTGACCGGGGAAAGAAGAGAAGTTTGTTTGGTCGGCGCTTTGTGAGAAGAATTTCCAAGAGTTGAAAGATAGATTGACAAGTGCCCCGGTTTTGACTATACGATAGTTCCGGTGGTATGACGGTTTATACCGATGCGTCAAAGATTGGTTTGGGTTGTGTCTTGATGCAACATGGCAAGGTCGTAGCCTATGCTTCTCGGCAATTGAAGGATTATGAGCGGAATTACCCCACTCACGATCTAGAACTTGCCGCCGTTGTCTTTGCTTTGAAGATTTGGAGACATTATCTTTACGGTGAGAAGATTGCCATTTTCACGGATCATAAGAGTTTGAAATATTTCTTTACCCAAAAGGAGTTGAACATGAGACAAAGGAGATGGTTGGAACTCGTCTCCGATTATGATTGTGATATTCGGTATCATCCTGGGAAAGCAAATGTTGTTGCTTGATGCTCTTAGTAGGAAGAACCGGAAGAAGACTTTGGATTTGAATGCTTTGAGTTTACCATTGTGGTCTTCTATTGAGAGTTTTGATTTGGAAATCGTCCACGAGAATTCTGATTTTATTCTTTACGCCATGACGGCAAGATCTGGTCTTAGAGATAAGATTGTTGCTCTGCGGAGTTACGATCAAGAGTTTTTGACCAAAGTTGAGAAGATTTCTTCGAATCTGAGTCGGACCCCGACTTTGGTATATCCATGGATGGTGCTTTGTTGTTTAGAGGAAGGCTGTGTGTGTGCTGCAAGCGAAGAAGTTAAGAAAGAAATATTGAAGGAAGCACACCGGTCGGTCTTTCTTGTACACCGGGAAGCACCAAGATGTACAAGGACTTGAAGGAACATTTTTGGTGGATTGGTCTAAAGGCGGATGTTGATGATTTTGTTGCCAAGTGTGAGACTTGCCGGCGTGTGAAAGCCGTTCGACAACCTCCATCTGGATTACTTCAACCCCTTCCTATTCCTAGTTGGAAGTGGGAAGATATCTCCATGGACTTTGTGACTAGCTTGCCTCGGACAAGTAAAGGCAATGACCTTTGTGTGGGTGATTGTTGATAGGTTGACCAAATCAGCCCATTTCATTCCTATGAAGATCACTCATACTACGGATAAGCTAGCCGGGCTTTATGTGGATAATGTGGTTAGAATGCATGGTGTGCCATTGAGTATTGTCTCGGATCGTGATCCTAGGTTCACCTCAAGGTTTTGGAATAGTTTGCGGAAGGCCTTGGGAACCCAATTGAACTTGAGTACAGCTCATCATCCACGGTCGATGGACAATGCGAGCGGACAATTCGGACATTGGAAGACATGCTCGAGATCTTGTGTGGTGGATATGGGTGGTAATTGGGATGAACACCTAGCTTTGGTTGAGTTTGCCTATAACAACGGTTATCAAGCAACAATAGGCATGGCTCCATTCAAGGCTTTGTATGGTAGTACTTGTAGGACACCTTTGTCTTGGTGAGGCAATTGAAAGAAAAGTCTTAGGTCTGAGATGATTGAAGCTACAAGTGCTATGGTAGATATGATAAGAGAAAGGATTAAGTCTGCTTGATCGAGACGAGAAATCTTATCTTTGATAAGAGAAGGACCGATTTGGAATTTCAAGTTGGAGAGAAAGTCTTTACGAAGGTCTCACCAATGAAGGGTGTGATGAGATTCAATGTTAAGGGAAAGCTTAGCCCTCGTTACATTGGACCTTTCGAGATTTTGGAAAAGGTTGGACTGTTGCGTATCGATTAGCATTACCTCCGTCTCTTGCTGGTGTGCACAATGTGTTCCATATTTCGATGCTCCGAAAATACATAGAGAATCCGGAACACATTTTGCGGCAAGCACTGAAGGACTTAGTGCTGATTTGACCTATGATGAAGAACCGGCCGAAATCCTGGATAGGAAGGACAAGCGGCTGCGGAATCGCGCCATTCCTTTGGTGAAGATTCGGTGGAAGAACCATACCCCTGAAGAAGCTTCTTGGGAGAAGGAAGAAGACATGAAGGAGAAGTTTCCTTACCTCTTTGGAAGCACGGAGTGCGCTTTCAATTTCGGGGGACGAAATTTCTTTAAGGGGGGAGAATGTGAAACCCAGCCCTAACCTTGACCCGGAAACCTTGTTATTTGTAGGTCCGATGACCCGAAGTAAAGTAAGAAGTCAGCTTTGGGCCATCCCGGTAGAGGACTTGGTGTCGGCTTTGAATCCATGAAGGTTGATGATGAGGTTCTATTTATGGAAACAGAATCTGATGAAGATCTAATTAGTTGATGGACTTGGAGTGCTCTCTATCTTGGTTTGAAGGCATTTCTACCTACTAGGTAAGTCACTTGACTTGTGTGCAAAACCCCTTTAGGTTTGGATTTGATCTGGACCTTCAATTCCCCTGTTTTGGCCTTCTTTGTCGGCATTGGTCGATTGATTGGTCGGCCTGGGCCGATCGACCAATCCACTCGACCAATGGGTCTTTGTCTTTGGCAATTAGGTTGATTCTTGCTCTATTTAAGTCTAACCTCGAGTCCACTTCGTATTTGCTGCCTCCAAACCCTCTGGAGCAGACCAAAGACCTCTGCAAGTCATCTCTCTTGCATCCTTGGAGTTTTCTTGGCGGATCTTCGTCGGAACTCTTCTTTTTGCATCAAAAGGTATGTCTACTCTCTCTTCTTCTCCTCCATCTTTGTTTTTCTTTCCTTTTTGAGTTGAGACAGTAGAAGAGATGCTGCATTCTCTGTTGCAAACATCTACTGAACATGTTCTCATGATCATCCTAAGGATTTAAGGCTAGAACAATGATCTTAACCATGATCATTGCAAGCTTTTGAAGGATTCATGATCAAACCATGATTTAATCTCTGTTAATCTTCTAATCTGAATTCCGATCTCTTTGGATCTTCTTTCATTGATCATGTTAGTGGTTAATGGTTGTGTTTTCTTTCCATGATCCATAATCCATAGAATTCTAGTTGTTCTCTTCTACCTTACTATGTGTTCTTCATGATGCATGATAGTTACATATATGGTAGGTTTTATTTCCTTATTTAGATTTATGCTTCTAAGCCTTATTCCATGAAGACCTATGCATGTTTTCATGTTTTCATTACCGAAAGCAATGATCCATCCTCCTATAGTTCTTGTCCTTGTTTTCTATTTCAAAATTCATCAAGATCCATGTTTGATTTATTTATGGTAACTTTTTGTTTCCTAATTTGGATCTTGATACCTTGATTTGATTAGTGTTTTGAGGTCCCCTTTATGTTAGAATACTACTGATGTAGTCTACCCCTTGATTAGTACCCTTTTGAACCACCAAATTCGGATTTCATATCTTAAAACTCTGATTTTATAAGCTCTATCTGCATTGGTCGTTGATTGGTCGGTTGGACCACTCGACCAATCCACTCGACCAATGAGTACGGCAACTCCAGAATTGAGTGCATTTCGGATGTTTTGATATATATTCTGCTAGGGATCTTTCCTAATATGTTGTATATACTTGTTTAGGACCTTCTTCTCAAGTTTGCCAAGATCTTACTTGATTTCTTAGGATTCTTTGCGAGTTATAAAAGGTAAGGATGGTTATTTCCTTAATTACATAGATAGCATGAATCTAGTTTCTATATTTGAATATCATTAATATGTTTCCTAAATTAGATTCTTACAATGATATACTACTTTGTTGCATAACTTTGATTACGGTAGCATTACTTATTCATATTGAATTGATTCATGTATGATTTACTTACCAATGTTATACAAGTGATTGTAATTATTGATTTCTTTCCATATATGGAGTTACCATATATGTGATGATATGAATTGATGCATGTGTATGCTTACGTATGGTTTGGAAAGGAGAGGTGTCCTTTTGACACTTACTGTCCTTGGACTACTACGGGAATATTATGGGATGTTTCCGGAGATGCCCTCTGGACACCTTCCTAAAGCTGTTGGATGACATATATAGGATTGTCTAGTAGTGTTTGGCTAGGATGTCTGTTATGTCGGACCCTAATCGGAGGGGTATTGAGACCGAACGACCCGTGGTAGCAATGGGGATTCATGGGCGCTCAAGACCGGTAACCAACCCGTGAGAGGACGGGGAATCACATTGTGGGGGCCATTTATTGGTAGGGTTGCATATGGTTAGACTTGGGCTCACGGGCGCTTAAGACCGGTAACCAACCCGTGAGAGGACGTGAGAGCTTCCCGTTTACCATATGTGGATGATCAATAGGGTTGATGAGTCCGTAGTCCGAGTTGGTCGGTGCCATAGGACTATGAGGACTCTAGTGTGAAGGATACCGGAAAGGATCGTCGGGGACGAGGAATGGAAGTATCTGGATCGACTTGATGTAACCAAGTAGAAGACTTGCATTTGGCTAGGTTTTACCACGACATGCGCCGGTACTTATACCAAATGGTTGTGAGAGAGTGTGTTGACTTAACCCCCTGCCAAGGTTTGTCTGAGGGATGAAGGACCCATTACCAATCGGCTGCTCAAGACCGGTGAAATGATCCGTGAGAGAATCCAAGATATCTTAAATGGTTGAGGATGTGAGTGGACTTTCCTAAAGAAGTACGGTGCTATGACTTAAAGCATGTCTGCCAATAGAGACCAGCATACATAGAGTTAGATTCATTCATTCATTGTTTGTCTCATATCATATTGCATTTATGATTGTTACGGAATCCTGCCATTTATGTTATTATGGATTTTAAGCGCCTTCTTGAGTTTCTTTGAAACTCATTCCTTTATTGTACAATGTTGTTAGACTATCCTGCAGTCTTGAGTACTATGACGGTTCCTATGAGGAAGCGCAAGGCGAAGAGACATATCTCCGGGGAAGGTGATTGCGGTTACCACAATTACTACGAAGATCCCACGGGTGGTTATGCTCCGTACGATGCTTAGTCCGACCATTGAGTGGAAGCGTCCTTGTGCTATTTATGAGATCTACACCTACAAGGATGTCGTCTACAAAGTGGAGAATAATTTAGTTACCCAATGTACTTGCTCTTGGGATTAGCTTTTATCTAGTTTATTCTTTAGAGCTACTTTTCATTTGGATGTAAAGTGGGATTTTTGCTTCACTTTACTTATCGTTTGATACTACGATTATGTCTATTATTCCGATTCGTTTATGATTCATTCTTTCATTATTGGATCTATGATTTATCTTCCGCACTCATGTTATGATTGTTCATGATTATGTTATTGTTTATGTGGGAGGTTGATCACTCGATACGATCTTCGGGCTGTGGATCACACTCTCGGGTATGCCGGATAGGGTACCGGCTGGGAGGGCGTGATTGGTATCGAGCCCAAGGTTCGAGGAGATCCTAACCACAAAAGACAACAACTGAACATTCTGAGTCATTGATCCGAAATGACTCTTCTACTCTTAGAAGTGAATAATAGAACACTGAATTAGAAACTTGAACTTTGAGGCATAATGAGAACATTTACGAATAACATACCATAATTATACTTGAACAAATGTCACTAATGCAAGGAAAAGAAAAGTGCATAACATACAATAATTAAAGAGAAACAAAATGAACTTCATTAATTTCAAAAGTTTTTACAATGATTACATCCGAAATGCATAAATGGAAAATCCTAAGGTACGGTCTATCTAGGTGATCTACTCGATCTCTATATGCTACGAACTCCTCTGCTAGGCTGAGTCCACGATGCTCTATCCTGTCTGTCGAGACTCCATCCTCTCGTACATCTGCTCTGTCGACCTCCATCCTCTCTAGCATGGAAGTCATCGATCTCATCTGTGCACCAAGATCTGAAGTCTCGGAACCGCATGTGAAGGCGCCACCTGCCTCGAAGTGTGATGAAGGAAACTCGTGATGCACGAGGCTCGGCCTCGCGCATATCTGTATCATCTCCGGCCTGATCATCACTATCGGGACCGATATCCTCTCCTCCATCCTCTCGATCCCTGATCCTCATCCTCGATTCATCATCATCCTCACCCTACGGACCGGGAGATCTCTCTAGCGATGTAGTCTCATCGTCGAATGGTCCGAGTCCCAATGGGGTATCCTGTGATCTAGTGTCCATCGGAGTATCCTCGAAACTCACCCCGAAATGCACGAAGATCAAAGTCGGAAGCCTCCCATAGCAAAGGTTCCGCATGCTAGGCCGCGAGAACTAAGTCCGGCATGACCTGCTGAATGATGTAGGAGAGATCGATCTCGAAGCCCATGTAGATGCGGTAAATGACCAAGGCCTCCATCTTCGTGACCCGATGGTGATGTCCGGCTTTCGGCATGATGTTTCGGCCGACTATGCGACCGATAATACGTGCGAGAACCCGTCATCCGTCCGCTAGTCCACGGTGTGAAGCATCGGCGGCTATCCCATAGCGTAGAGCATATCTCGCGAAGCTCGTACGGCATCGGATGGCTGTCCGGATCTGCTCCTGCGGGTATCCACACACCTGCTTTGTGGATAGTAAGGGGACTGCAAGATCTCGGCCGGTGTCCGGGTAGAGAAGCGAATCCGAGTGCGAAGGACCACTGCTCCCGAGGACAAGTCGAGTGGATGTCCCTGGCCCCGAGCCTCCTCTGTGTAAGTAAGGTTCTTTGAAGAACAACCTCACTAGCTCCGGGTATACCGGCAAATCCTCGGTGAAGAGGTGAGTCCACTTTGTAAAGTGTCGAACCTCTGCCGGATCCTAAAGGCTACGAGCTGGCGTAAGTGAAGTAGACGCCCCATCTCGATGTTACAATAGCTGAAGTAGGCCTCGTACGGAAACTCGGCTGAGGTGTGTCAAATAGGTCCGGTCTCCTAACCTCCTCCTCTCTGGGCTCGAAAGGAACACGACCTCTGCCCCTAAGAGCACCTACGATGCGACCTCGACCTCTACCTCCTCCTCGTCCTCCCCTCTGCATGATGTATCGTGGAAGAGACAAGAGACATTTCCAATTAGTGCTATTTCAAGATTTGAGCCAAAAGGGTATTTTCGTAATTTTTCGGAAAATTTCAAATTTGGGGGAAATTTGATTTGAACATACTAGCATGTGCACAATACTTGGAATTTCATGTCTATGAAGTTGTTTTGATGAAAATCGATCGAAAACTTGGATTAAAGCGAAAAATTCAGCAAGAAGGAAATTTGGGGATTTTGCAATTTAGGTCAAAATTGGATTTTTGAAAAGTTGAAATTGGTTAAATCAAATTGTATGGACCTATCTACAATGTCATCTTGAGCATGTAGCATTTGATCTCGTGCGAAAATTTCAAGCGGTTTGAGAGAAAACGAAATTTTTCTAAAGATATCGATTTCGGTATAAAACTTTGCGAGATGAGCACCAAATGTGTTAAAACTTGTTGTCTATGCATGTCATTGTGTTTAAAACCTAGGGAATATGTTTCTAAGCATTCCTAAGCATGATTTCTAGCATTGGATACAAGTAAAGCATGGTTTTATTGAAATGCAAGCATGAGAAGATGAAAATGGAAGAAAGAATGAGAGATTTACCTTGTTTGTGAAGATGGTGTGTTGTGGTGTTGTTGTTGAAGCACTAAATCACCTCAAGAACACTTGTGGGAACTCTTGGATATTTTCCCTAGAGCTCTCTCACCTTTGGAAGAAGTTAGAATGAGGTTGGAATGTGGAAATGAGGCTTATAATGCGAATTTTCGCATTATCTGTCTTCATTGGTCGGTGATTGGTCGGCTGGGTCACTCGACCAACCACTCGACCAATGGTCACGGTGACCTCATTTGCTGTTGAATTTTTGGAAAATGTGATTTTTGCCTTATGGAATATTGTTTGATGACTATATGGATATATTTGAGCATGATTTAAGTTTTCAAATCATTTGGACTTGTGGTTTATGTTGAATCTTCGAAATTCGGTATTTTGATGTTCTCGGTTTTTGCGAGAATGGTTACTACGAGAAGTGGGCGTGGTGAATCCGGTGGTCATGGAGGTGGTGAAATACCTCGGGGAGGTGGTGAAGTACCTCATGGAGGTGGTGAGATACCAAATGCTGATCGGGGTACTCATGAGATCCCTGGTGCCCCGAATGTTGGAAGTTTCGGAGATATTGCCAATATTATGGGCAATATGATGCGGCGACAAGCGGCTCGGTTCAACCGGATGTTGGTGGGTTTCATGACTCGCATAATGAGACCCGGGCTGGTGCTAATGTGAATCCTCATGCCGTGATCCTGAATGCGGGAGGTTTTAGTTGGAACTCCTCATACTACTTTGATGGAGAGTTTTACGAAGATGCAAGTACCCACTTTTCTTGGAGTTACCAAGGACCCCTTGTTTCCTAACAAGTGGCTTCGTGAGTTGGAGAAGGCTTTCCGGCATCTGCAATGCTCGGAAGCTCGAGAAGATTTTGTTTCTTTGAGCGAGAAGTTGCAACAAGAAGGCTGATGCATGGTGGATTTCCACTCGTCTGTTTTGGAAGGTTTGCATGCGGGAGTTGTAACTTGGGAGTTATTCAAAGAGGCTTTTTGTATGAACTACTTTCCCGAGGCGGTGAAGGATGCAAAGGGAGGCTGAGTTTATGATTCGACTCAAGGAACTTTGTTCTGTGTTGGAGTACCAACGGAAGTTCGAGGAGCTTCATTTCTTTGCTCCAGATTCTTTGAAGGAAGACCTCGCCAAAGCAAAGAAGTTCTTCAAAGGGCTGCGCCCTGCCATTAAAGCTTATCTCACGGTCCGGCCTATAGTGAGCTATGCTCAAGTGGTGCGAGAACTCGAAGAAGTTGGAAGAAACGAGAGAAGGAAAGTGCTCGTGTGCAAAAGCCTTGGCGATCAAGGAATTCTGGTTTGGTGGATCGCAATGACCGTCGTTATGTGAGACCTACACCCTACCCCACTCCTACCTTTCGGGCTAAGAGTGTGAGGTCGGAACACGGGTTTTCAGCAGCCCGGCCGGTTTAAACGGTATGGCGGAAACCGACCACCGGCAAATGCAAGTGCAAGTGCAAGTGCGAGTGCAAGGCCTTTTGTTCGGAAGCCCTCTGTTGCAGCCCCCCTGTTGGATCCGGCAATCTGTTTGCTTCTCTTGCAAGCAAGCTGGTCATTTTGCTCGTGCTGTCCGAAGCGGCACCTTGACTGCTTTGCCCCGGTGGTGAAGAGTGCTCCTGCTCCTCCCTCTGGTAGAGTTTTCGGTATTTCCGATCTTGAGCGGGATCCAAGCCATGATGTGATTACGGGTACATTGTTAGTCGCTTCTATTTCTGCATTTGTCTTATTTGATACGGGTGCATCTCATTCGTTCATGTCATCTGCATTCATCAAGAAGACTAACCTAATCCTGAGAAGTTGTCTAGTTGTTTATTGATTAGTACACCCTCTTGGTCTGTTGTGAAACTAGATAAGGGGTTATCTAAATGTCTGTGTTGATTGGTGAGAAGAACTTGGAAGCCAATTTTGTGATTCTTGACATGAAGGACTTCGATGTTATTTTGGGAATTGATTGGTTGACAGCCCACAAAGCTGTGTTCCTTTGTTCCTCAAAGAAGATTCGAGTTCCATATTTGTGGAAGTCCGGTCTTTGAATTTCAAGGTGAAAAGAGAAGGGTTTGTAAGAAGGTCTTTATGTCTGCTTGATGCAAGTCTATGCCCTAGTGGATGATGCTTCATCGAAGGCAAGGGTATAGTGGAGAAAAGAGTCGATGAAGTCGAGTTGTCTGCGACTTTGTTGATGTCTTCCACGATGATCTATCGGGAGTGCCTCCGGACGAGAGATGTCGAATTCTCTATTGATCTCGTCCCTGGTGCCGCTCCGGTATCTAAAGCTCCGTATAGGATGGCTCCTACTGAGTTGAAAGAGTTGCAAAATCGGTTGAATGAGCTCATTGATAGAGGTTTCGTGCAGCCTAGTGTGTCACCTTGGGGAGCTCCGGTCTTGTTCGTCAAGAAGAAAGACGGTAGTATGCGCTTGTGCATCGACTACCGTGAGTTGAATAAGTTGACTATCAAGAATAGATATCCGCTGCCCGAGAATCGATGATCTCTTCGATCGGTTGAAGGGTGCGATTGTGTTCTCGAAGATTGACTTAAGGTCCGGATATCACCAATTGAAAGTGAAGTCTAGTGATATCTTCAAGACGGCTTTCCGAACGCGGTATGGTCACTACGAGTTTAGAGTCATGCCCTTCGGATTGACCAATGCTCTGCGGTGTTCATGGACCTCATGAACCGAGTATTTCATGATGTGCTTGATAAGTTTGTGATTGTTTTCATTGATGACATCTTGATCTATTCGAAGAAGCGAAGAAGAGCATGCGAGTCATCTAAGTTTCACTTTGCAAAGGTTGCGGGAAAAGAAGTTGTTTGCTAAGTTTAGCAAGTGTGATTTACTGGCTTAAGAGAGTGGTTTTCCTTGGTCATGTAGTTTCAGCCGAAGGTATTCGTGTCGATCTGAAAAGGTCCAAGTCTGTGGCTGATTGGGAGAGACCGAAGTCGATAACGGAAATAAGAAGTTTTCTTGGATTGGCGGGTTACTACCGAAGGTTTATTGAGAACTTTTCTCGGTTGGCTGCTCCTATGACTAAGTTGACCGGGAAAGAAGAGAAGTTTGTTTGGTCGGCGCTTTGTGAGAAGAATTTCCAAGAGTTGAAAGATAGATTGACAAGTGCCCCGGTTTTGACTATGCACGATAGTTCCGGTGGTATGACGAGTTTATACCGATCGTCAAAGATTGGTTTGGGTTGTGTCTTGATGCAACATGGCAAGGTCGTAGCCTATGCTTCTCGGCAATTGAAGGATTATGGCGGAATTACCCCACTCACGATCTAGAACTTGCCGCCGTTGTCTTTGCTTTGAAGATTTGGAGACATTATCTTTACGGTGAGAAGATTGCCATTTTCACGGATCATAAGAGTTTGAAATACTTCTTTACCCAAAAGGAGTTGAACATGAGACAAAGGAGATGGTTGGAACTCGTCTCCGATTATGATTGTGATATTCAGTATCATCCTGGGAAAGCAAATGTTGTTGCTGATGCTCTTAGTAGGAAGAACCAGAAGAAGACTTTGGATTTGAATGCTTTGAGTTTACCATTGTGGTCTTCTATTGAGAGTTTTGGTTTGGAAATCGTCCTGAGAATTCTGATTTTATTCTTTACGCCATGACGGCAAGATCTGGTCTTAGAGATAAGATTGTTGCTCTGCGAGTTACGATCAAGAGTTTTTGACCAAAGTTGAGAAGATTTCTTCGAATCTGAGTCGGACCCCGACTTTGGTATATCCATGGATGGTGCTTTGTTGTTTAGAGGAAGGCTGTGTGTGCACTGCAAGCGATGAAGTTAAGAAAGAAATATTGAAGGAAGCACACCGGTCGGTCTTTCTTTGTACACCGGGAAGCACCAAGATGTACAAGGACTTGAAGGAACATTTTTGGTGGATTGGTCTAAAGGCGGATGTTGATGATTTTGTTGCCAAGTGTGAGACTTGCCAGCGTGTGAAAGCCGTTCGACAACCTCCATCTGGATTACTTCAACCCCTTCCTATTCCTAGTTGGAAGTGGGAAGATATCTCCATGGACTTTGTGACTAGCTTGCCTCGGACAAGTAAAGGCAATGACCTTTGTGTGGGTGATTGTTGATAGGTTGACCAAATCAGCCCATTTCATTCCTATGAAGATCACTCATACTACGGATAAGCTAGCCGGGCTTTATGTGGATAATGTGGTTCGTCTGCATGGTGTGCCATTGAGTATTGTCTCGGATCGTGATCCTAGGTTCACCTCAAGGTTTTGGAATAGTTTGCGAAGGCCTTGGGAACCCAATTGAACTTGAGTACAGCTCATCATCCACGGTCGATGGACAATGCGAGCGGACAATTCGGACATTGGAAGACATGCTCGGATCTTGTGTGGTGGATATGGGTGGTAATTGGGATGAACACCTAGCTTTGGTTGAGTTTGCCTATAACAACGGTTATCAAGCAACAATAGGCATGGCTCCATTCAAGGCTTTGTATGGTAGTACTTGTAGGACACCTTTGTCTTTGGTAGAGGCAGGTGAAAGAAAAGTCTTAGGTCTGAGATGATTGAAGCTACAAGTGCTATGGTAGATATGATAAGAGAAAGGATTAAGTACGCTTGATCGAGACAGAAATCTTATCTTTGATAAGAGAAGGACCGATTTGGAATTTCAAGTTGGAGAGAAAGTCTTTACGAAGGTCTCACCAATGAAGGGTGTGATGAGATTCAATGTTAAGGAAAGCTTAGCCCTCGTTACATTGGACCTTTCGAGATTTTGGAAAAGGTTGGACTGTTGCGTATCGATTAGCATTACCTCCGTCTCTTGCTGGTGTGCACAATGTGTTCCATATTTCGATGCTCCGAAAATACATAGAGAATCCGGAACACATTTTGCGGCAAGCACTGAAGGACTTAGTGCTGATTTGACCTATGATGAAGAACCGGCCGAAATCCTGGATAGGAAGGACAAGCGGCTGCGGAATCGCGCCATTCCTTTGGTGAAGATTCGGTGGAAGAACCATACCCACTGAAGAAGCTTCTTGGGAGAAGGAAGAAGACATGAAGGAGAAGTTTCCTTACCTCTTTGGAAGCACGGAGTGCGCTTTCAATTTCGGGGACGAAATTTCTTTAAGGGGGGAGAATGTGAAACCCAGCCCTAACCTTGACCCGGAAACCTTGTTATTTGTAGGTCCGATGACCCGAAGTAAAGTAAGAAGTCGGCTTTGGGCCATCCCGGTAGAGGACTTGGTGTCGGCTTTGAATCCATGAAGGTTGATGATGAGGTTCTATTTATGGAAGCAGAATCTGATGAAGATCTAATTAGTTGATGGACTTGGAGTGCTCTCTATCTTGGTTTGAAGGCATTTCTACCTACTAGGTAAGTCACTTGACTTGTGTGCAAAACCCCTTTAGGTTTGGATTTGATCTGGGCCTTCAATTCCCTGTTTTGGCCTTCTTTGTCTGCATTGGTCGGATTGATTGGTCGGCTTGGGCCGATCGACCAATCCACTCGACCAATGGGTCTTGTCTTTGGCAATTAGGTTGATTCTTGCTCTATTTAAGTCTAACCTCGAGTCCACTTCGTATTTGCTGCCTCCAAACCCTGCTGGAGCAGACCAAAGACCTCTGCAAGTCATCTCTCTTGCATCCTTGGAGTTTTCTTGGCGGATCTTCGTCGGAACTCTTCTTTTTGCATCAAAAGGTATGTCTACTCTCTCTTCTTCTCCTCCATCTTTGTTTTTCTTTCCTTTTTGAGTTGAGGCAGTAGAAGAGATGCTGCATCCTCTGTTGCAAACATCTACTGAACATGTTCTCATGATCATCCTAAGGATTTAAGGCTAGAACAATGATCTTAACCATGATCATTGCAAGCTTTTGAAGGATTCATGATCAAACCATGATTTAATCTCTGTTAATTTCCTAATCTGAATTCCGATCTCTTTGGATCTTCTTTCATTGATCATGTTAGTGGTTAATGGTTGTGTTTTCTTTCTATGATCCATAATCCATAGAATTCTAGTTGTTCTCTTCTACCTTACTATGTGTTCTTCATGATGCATGATAGTTACATATATGGTAGGTTTTATTTCCTTATTTAGATTTATGCTTCTAAGCCTTATTCCATGAAGACCTATGCATGTTTTCATGTTTTCATTACGAAAGCAATGATCCATCCTCCTATTGTTCTTGTCCTTGTTTTCTATTTCAAAATTCATCAAGATCCATGTTTGATTTATTTATGGTAACTTTTTGTTTCCTAATTTGGATCTTGATACCTTGATTTGATTAGTGTTTTGAGGTCCCCTATATGTTAGAATACTACTGATGTAGTCTACCCCTTGATTAGTACCCTTTTGAACCACCAAATTCGGATTTCATATCTCAAAACTCTGATTTTATAAGCTCTATCTGCATTGGTCGGCTGATTGGTCGTTGGACCACTCGACCAATCCACTCGACCAATGAGTCCGGCAACTCAGAATTGGTGCATTTCGGATGTTTTGATATATTTTCTGTTAGGGATCTTTCCTAATATGTTGTATATACTTGTTTAGGACCTTCTTCTCAAGTTTGCCAAGATCTTACTTGATTTCTTAGGATTCTTTGCGAGTTATAAAAGGTAAGGATGGTTATTTCCTTAATTACATAGATAGCATGAATCTAGTTTCTATATTTGAATATCATTAATATGTTTCCTAAATTAGATTCTTACAATGATATACTACTGTTGCATAACTTTGATTACGGTAGCATTACTTATTCATATTGAATTGATTCATGTATGATTTACTTACCAATGTTATACAAGTGATTGTAAATATTGATTTCTTTCCATATATGGAGTTACCATATATGTGATGATATGAATTGATGCATGTGTATGCTTACGTATGGTTTGGAAAGGAGAGGTGTCCTTTTGACATTTCTGTCCTTGGACTACTACGGGAATATTATGGGATGTTTCCGGAGATGCCCTCTGGACACCTTCCTAAAGCTGTTGGATGACATATCTAGGATTGTCTAGTAGTGTTTGGCTAGGATGTCTGTTATGTCGGACCCTAATCGGAGGGGTATTGAGACCGAACGACCCGTGGTAGCAATGGGGATTCATGGGCGCTCAAGACCGGTAACCAACCCGTGAGAGGGCGGGAATCACATTGTGGGGGCCATTTATTGGTAGGGTTGCATATGGTTAGACTTGGGCTCACGGGCGCTTAAGACCGGTAACCAACCCGTGAGAGGACGTGAGAGCTTCCCGTTTACCATATGTGGATGATCAATAGGGTTGATGAGTCCGTAGTCCGAGTTGGAGCGGTATGATCGCGACTCTAGTGTGAAGGATACCGGAAAGGATCGTCGGGGACGAGGAATGGAAGTATCTGGATCGACTTGATGTAACCAAGTAGAAGACTTGCATTTGGCTAGGTATTACCACGACATGCGCCGGTACTTATACCAAATGGTTGTGAGAGAGTGTGTTGACTTAACCCCCTGCCAAGGTTTGTCTGAGGGATGAAGGACCCATTACCAATCTGCTCAAGACCGAGATATCTGAAATGGTCCGTGGAGAGAATCCAAGATATCTTAAATGGTTGAGGATGTGAGTGGACTTTCCTAAAGAAGTACGGTGCTATGACTTAAAGCATGTGCCAATAGAGACCAGCATACATAGAGTTAGATTCATTCATTCATTGTTTGTCTCATATCATATTGCATTTATGTTTGTTACGGAATCCTGCCATTTATGTTATTATGGATTTTAACTGCCTTCTTGAGTTTCTTTGAAACTCATTCCTTTATTGTACAATGTTGTTAGACTATCCTGCAGTCCGGAGTACTATGACGGTCCCTATGAGGAAGCGCAAGGCGAAGAGACATATCTCCGGGGAAGGTGATTGCGGTTACCACAATTACTACG